>NW_020655052.1:0-14174 GCF_003589595.1 Hyposmocoma kahamanoa
CTTTCGTATCTTGTTGCCGCGAAATTATTTTTCTGTTTTAGTGAATATTTACATAAAAATATGAGTTGAAACGCATTACTTACTTGTGGAATGCGATGTTAGTGTCTATTTTGTTTGTCTGTTGTATTTTTACACCCATTTACCGCACATTTCGTCATTTTTAGCAAAAAATTTTGGAGCTGTTCGCGGTGCAATATTACCTTGAGCACTAACAGCCCGCGCGCTCCTGGGACGCGTTTGGAACCCTCTAACTTGCCTCACTTAGCGTGTGCGGGCTAGGTTTCTATGCGTTATTATTCTAAGTCGTTGCCTACATATTAAAATTGTCATTTCCTAAGTTTGAAATTTTAATTGAAAAGTCATAATTGAAGACATGGGTCTAGATCCCACACAAATTTGAACCAAAGTGTATTCCATAGCATTTCAGATTATTTGAAAAAAACGATCCCAGAACTGCTAACTCGTTCTTTTCAGGTAAACCAGCACAGTGTAAATTTATTTTATCTATGTAATAAATGATTCTTTGACTTTGAATTCCTTACTTTGGGACCGGGTAATTGGTGTGCTTGGTACAATTTAAATGACATAGCATAAAATAGCATGACAATAAAGGAAACAATTACTAACAACTAAAAGTTTACTGTGTTTTCTACCTTAAAGGTAAAAAATATACTCCTATTTGACACTGAATTAAATCCAGCTGACAGCACAACTTCACTAACAGTATTTAAAAAAACGATTATAACGTAAATACATACAATTCGTTTTAAATCGTTCAAGGGAACACATTTTTTAATATTATATCAAGTGACGGGACGAACAAGTCGTGTGCTTGATGGTAGCTATACTTCTGTCCATAACAATTGCAGTGCCACTCATGAGCTTTAAATCGCAAAGATGGGAGGCCCTACCACTGCAACAGTCACCCTGAGACATAAGTTGACAAGTCCTATGTACGTGTAATTCCACCAGCACCCTTTGCCTTCAAAACCGGAGCACGATAATACTGACATTACTGCTTGGCGGCAGAAATAGGTAAGGTGGAGTACTTCCCTGAAAGAACTATTTCTTGCACAAGGAGCTCTACAGCTACTTTTAACTGCCTCCGTGGCCGAACGGTTATCATGTTCGACTGCCACGGGTTCGATTCCAAGGGCGGGAGAAGTATGTGTATGGCCTACATTTATTTCTTTCGCGAGTTGGGGTGTAGTTTGTGGTTGTCTATGTGTGTGTCCATGCACCCGCGACACAGCGGCGCGGCTTTATTTCAGAATTTATTATTTTGACAAATGAAATTAAAGCCTTTTAAAAAAAATTGTATATCGTGTAGGTATTAATACGTGTTCTATTTCACTCAGATGATATTAAAAAAAAACATTGGTTTATGTAATTATTCAATGCAGCGGGTTTCTTGTAAACTTTCGAGATAAGGTTACGTTCTTTTTCTATCGTGAAAATTTTTAGGGATCGTGTTTTCACATCGTATAGTTAATCAGTATATATGCTCAATTTTACTATTTATTTTTTCCAAACTAATTGATCCAACACTTTCACTGTTCTGCGGAACCAACCAAAACCATTTGAGGTTGTATCGAGTCTTAAGCCTCGGTAGAGAGAGACTGTTGTAAGAATTTTGGACACCCGACAGTAGACCCAATTTCATATATTAGCTTTAGGTTTTAATCTTTAATGTTTTGTCCCTTCATTTCGCTGCCTTCGTTAATAGATAAACTCTTTATGCACTAATGTGACACAAATACAGGTTGAACGCAAAAGTAAAAACAAAAGATTATTGTCATAGCAATGTCAGGACCCTGACTCAGCATATGCCAAAGTTTTTAGAGGCGCTGGTTTTCAGTCAAGACCAATGAGAGGAATTAAGTTATTTGGTAAATTATTACTATGCGTAAAGTTTAACTTTGTTTCAATAAAACCTAGTGACGGGACGAACAAGTCGTACGCCTGATGGTAAGCTACACGCCTGTCCATAACAGTTGCAATGACACTCAGCTGCTTAAAACGCAAAGATTTGAGGTGCACTTCGACTACGCCCGTCATCCTGACACATAAGTTGACAAGTGTCATATGCCTGTAATTTCACCAGCACCCTTACACTTCAAAACCGGAACGCAATAAGACTGCCACCAGAGATGTGCGACAAAAAATCCACCAATAGGATTACTTGATTAGGGAGCTAAGTAATTGTACTTACACAATAGCAAGAGATGTGTGCGAGGAATGTGTGCGAGAGATGCGAGGGAGGAATATGTGCTAAACAGTGTAGGAAACTAGAGCTACTGAAAGTATGACAATAACTGACATACTGTACACCGTACTCCGCCCGCGCATAGCTGAAAAGAGATCGTAGAGCATCCACGTACCGCGTCGCTGCACATCCTCTAACCGCCTTGCTACCTCGTACAGCTTTGGTGGAAAAATATCACAACTTTTCACAGCGCTACTACAGTACCTCACACATGTCTGGTGAAAAGGCAGCCTAATGCTGACATTAGTGCTTGGCGGCAGAAATAGATAACGTGGCAGTATTTCCCTGGACGATCTCTTCACAAGGAGTTCTACTGCTACTAAACTAAAATTGAAATAATAAAGTGTAAATAATGCATGTGCGAGTGTGAATATAAATGCAGCTGTAGGATTGTATTTGCGATGTAAAGCTACGAGCGGTACTGTAACTGTTATGGACAGCGTGTCACTTGCCACCGGGCGCAGGACTTGTTCGTCTTGTCACTTGCCATAATAAAACAAAATAGTACATAGTGTTTGTAAATAGATTTTAGTGTTGTGTAATGAATTTAGTATACAGTTTTCATATAATGGGACGCTAAAAAGATTACAGAAGAAAAATTATTACAGAAGAGCGATTGGAAATAATTTTTTTCTTAAAAACTTTCAATCACTATTCTGTATTTATTTCAAAATGCACTCCAGATTGTCATATACAAAACCACGAACAAGCTATACTAATAGTCTATGAATATTTTGTCAACGCGTTTTGCATAATGCATCGATCGGCAGTAGACAAAAGAAAAATTTCCCTAAATATATTTCGTAGCTGCTCTTTAGCGAGTTTTGTTTGGTACAAGTTTAGAGGACACGAAACAATGGCCTAAATATATTTGATTCGCCATTAACACGCAATGAAGAAGGATTTACCAATGCTTTACTCATCTAAATCCATAAAAACAGTGTATGATTTTTGAAACATTATTCTAATAGAGCATGAAAATCTTGTGGCCTCTTGCTCGCGTAACCGAGGTTTATACAGATACGGATGGTCACAGCAGAGTAGCAAAATTTCGTACCGTCTCCGGAGAAAAGGTAAGGCCTTTACAACGTCTTTTCCCATTAGAGGTCCACTACGATATACCTAAATCCCTTCCTGTTCCTCCGATAACAACGTTGACCCCTGATACTTCCGCCGATATGCCTGAGACTTCAGCACCAAGCCGACTACCGACAACGACTGTGACTCGCTCTAGCCGTGTATCACGGCCACCTGCCAGGTTAACTTTTGAATGGCATATTTATTTTTGTAATTACCTAGAATTTATAATGTATGTTTTGTCGAACTGCCCGGTTAATTCGTCGTAGAGTATCACGAACAGATGAGTGCGGTCGCATAGCAACGTTAAAAGTCTAAATTTTGGTTTTCTATGGGTTTGTTATGTTTGAAATAAAATTATAGAGGAAGGTCATAGAAATCACAACATTCGGAAATAAGTAATTGTTTAAAACTCAAATTCCACCAGTCACTTCCAGCCACTCAGAGCTTTAAATAAAAAAAAATCCCTTGCGCGCCACACGCATCGCACGGGTCAGTTGCCATTACATTCCCAGTTTTTTTTAAATCTCCGCTTTAAGTGATACAGCCCCGCCAGGACAGGACAAGTGGCAACGACACAAGGACGAGTCTCTTCCCTCGCGACTCTACTTCCCCGCGAGCATCCACGCGGACCCGCTCTACCTGATCCAAGGCGAGCCCGCGAAGAACGCCCTCATCCTCGAGCCAGCTAAGCTCCATCGGCCGGCCTGTGAGTACCTCTTAGATTCACCGTGGGATGAAATCATCCACAGCTACTGAGCCCCCTGGCACGGCAAGGCAGGAACCCGTTCGGGGGTAGATATTAACTACCCTATCAAAACCTAACGAACCTCAAAGGTCGACCCTACGATCTTTCAAGTGTAGCCCTACAATTTAACGGTGTATATAGCCTGACCTAACCATAACATAAATAAATGGAGAAACGTATATATGTGTGTATATATGAGAAGACCTAAGATGACAGACGAAAGTTGGGAAGGATAAGTAATACTACGAAAGTGATGGATGTTATCCAGTAAGTAAGGTAGCACACGTGCAATGTGTACAGGGATGTTTTTTTCACTGTCGGTCAAGCAGGCTCACATGACCTGTTTACCTACTAACTGAATAATAAAATAACAGTACCTGATTTCGCGACGAAAATTAAAAGCTTTTAATAATAGTAATGTGCCAAACACACACATCAATTACCTAGTGTCAAACTAGGGGAGCCTCACGTGGACAGTAGTTATACATAATTCATTTATTTGTGAAAACATAGTTCTGTGGTGTCATAATTGTTTTTTAAGAAAATGTGATATTTTACCCTTTATAATGTCAATATATGATACTAAATATTAGTAAAAACAGAACATAAATATTTTTTTTAACAAAAATTTTATACAAGTATAGTAAATAAAATTGTTATATTTTGATATCACTAATGTTTTATATCGTGTAATTTTATTATAATGGATCATATTCGTATCATCTTTGATATTTTTACCATATATGATTGCTTATTACGCTTCAATGTATCTGATGGCAAGGAAGTAGACCCCCTTCCTGCCAGAACTGGCCCACGAACGTTAGGGGCTCCCCGAAATATAACATTTTCCTAAAAAATTTTGTTACGACCATCAAGGTGGAGGTATCGATATATTAGTAGCAGTAGTGCTCCTTGTGAAAGAGATCGTCCAGGGAAGTACTGGCACCTTACATATATCTGCCGCCAAACAGTAATGTCAACATTACTGTGTTCCGATTTTGAAGGGTGATATCGGTGATATCGAAAAAAAATGTGCTCATTTGTACGATTCAAAACGGGTTGTATATCTTACATTATAATCGTTTTTTTTTTAAATACTGTCACTAAAGTTGTGCTGTCAGCAGCCCCTCAGATCTTTGCGATTTAAAGTTCTGAGTGGCACTGCAACTGTTATGGACAGGCGTGTAGCTTACCATCAGGCGCACGACTTGTCCGTCTTGTCACTTGCTATAAAAAAAATTATCAGACTAAACTAGGTGTAACATGTTTCTTAATAATGTTCTTCTCCCTATCCTTACCTCGTGCTAGGTAGGGTCGGCACAACGTGTATTTTTCTTCCTCTCTCTCAGCCGTAATTTCCATACTCATACCCTCTTTATTCATGTTATCTTTCACACAATCCGTCCATCTTTGCTTCTTTCTCGTTTTTTAATATCTAATATATTTCTTTTTTAAACAGGCAAGCCGTACACATGGATTTAATAAATCAGTGAGTAATTTAAACGCGGTGGTATTTAATGGGCCAATTTCAATGTTAGTTTTTATGATAAATTTTAATGAAAGCTAGTTTGCACTTATTTAATCGGTTTATTGTATTTTATATGGAGCACATGCAAAAATCAACGAAAGTTGCCATATTTTACATATTTGTGCATTTTAAGATTTAGTTGCCAATACTGTGAATTACTCTGGTGTCATTTACTCCAAAGCACCCAGACCATAACTGATTTAGAAAAGTTCATTTCCCAAATTGGTTCTATCGGTAATCGAACCGATTGCAAACCGTTGGTCCACCGAAGTCTACTTGTTATGTTTTATCATCGAGTATAAACTATTCTGCCATATCATTACGGTGACAACTGCGCTCCAATTGGCCAGCCCGAATTCGAAACAATGCGGGGTGTCGTCTATTGTTTCACTTCAAATCGACCAGTTTAGCTTGAGCTTAGCTATGATGGACGAAAATTGAAAAATCACATATTTAATATTTAACTACCGATGAAATGTAATTCCGTTTGTTTTGTAATTAGATGTTTTGCTGTTTTTCCCACACCACCAAATGGAACAGCCCCCCATAGTTAGAGATATTATCTCTATCACAATATATACAGAATATTTTTGGAATATACGGAGACGTGCACACAGGTTAGTTATTTCAGATTTCTAATTTGTGATTTCAGTACAAACGAGAGTTGATAAGATCCATTTACCTGATGAGTTGCCAGGGATGGATGGCCCTCATGTCGTCTCTATTTCTGGTTATATACTCGATGTGTTTTATAAATAGAGTAGATACAAAATGATGTGAAATGATATCCGTAGAACAATCAGTCTCAAAGAATTGGCAAATCGAAATGTCAATAGCGGTTCACATGGAGCTCGCTGTACTGACAACAAAGGGTAAAAGGAAGTTGAAAGAAGGATTGTTTACGAAAACTCCAACTTCGCACACAATGTGGGAATTCTTCGTAGAGGAGCGACGACCAATATCTACCCTATATTTTCTTCCGCTATATTTCACATCTTGTGGCGGAGGCACAATGAGCTCTTTTTTAGAAGTATGATGCCGTGCCGTTGAAAGGGGACCTACAGTTGCTTTCAAAGTTAGCACAAAGGGGATTTAATATTAGAGTTGAATTCAGAGCACACGTTGTTAAAAATTCCGCAATGAAGTTGTTTCTCGATCCAAAAATATGAAGCCATATATTTTTAAAGTTAAAAATTAATGCACTTTGAATTAAGATTATCTTGTCACCGTTTTCAGTAGAGAGGTTCGGTCGATAACTCTTTTGTATTTGAATAGACTAGTTATATAATTTCGTATATAAATATTTTTACTCTGAAATAAATAATAAAAAAAGAACGTAAATATAAATAATAGAAAAAAAATTAACTCTTAATTGTTGATGTACATATGTCTAGCATAATTATTTCAAATTATAATTTTAAGACTACAACAGCATTGGGTGAATGTGAATATATTCTGTGCTTCTACCATGAGATTATAGTCACAGTTATCGCTAGCGACCGTGTAAAATGTTGTATACAAAATGTTGTTTCTTCTTGTGACTACTAGGGGCGCTGTATACTTTGCCTTACAAAATTGTCAAGTAATTTACGAGGTCACTAGTGACAACTGTCACAGTAAACTTGTGGTAGAGGAAAGTTTATGTAACGGCTTAGATGCTCGTTCATTTTCGTAATCTTATTTGTCTAGTAATTCTCATTGTTTTGAGAAATAAATGTCTTAAGCCGTAATAATATTTTTGTCTCATGAAGATCGTATTATTTTTATCAATTTCATGTCATCTTTTATCACTATCGCTTTATTATACAAAAGGTATGATTTTTTTAAGACACGTTTTAATATTTTTATGAGTGTCACACATTTTCAGTCATCATAAATGAACGAAGGCCCTTAAATTTAAATGACACCATTTTTACATGCTTTGTAGACTTGTGTATTTTCGCTCAGGTATCATCTGCAAGTTAAAACGTACATTATAAATCTTTAGCTAAATATACTTATATATCTAGTGAGAAACGGAACTGGCTTGTTCAAGTCTATTAGCATTATTTTGTTTTATATTTTTATTTTCCTCAAAACAAAAGTGTCTAACACGTTTCTTCGTTAATTCAGTTCCCTTGTTTCTAAATAATGTATGTCCAAAGACATTGTCCTGAACAATTTGCCCAACGAGTGACGGGAATTCTTAGTACTTCATTTTTCCAAATGAATTTCGAAAATGTTTTTTTTTATTATATCAAGTGAAGGGACGAACAAATCGTGTGCCTGATGGTAGCTACACGCCTGTCCATAACAGTTGCAGTGTCAGTTAGACTAGCTTTAAATCGCAAAGATCTGCTATATAGACAAGACTCACGTGCCTGTAATTTCACCAGCGCCCTTACCTTTCAAAATCGAAACACAGTAATGACGAACTCTTTCACAAGGAGCTCTCAAACTACATTTTTTTTAAGAAGAAGGAAGAAGGTGTAAATATATTTTACATAAAAAGTATTTTTTTTTAAATTTAATTAACTTTCTTTTGCTTTATAACTAAATTAATTGTAAGTAGAATTATTTACCTCCTCCCTGAAGAGTTTCCTTAGCGCTATAACGTGAGATTCTTTAAATGCTCGCAACACGAGACAGAGCCCAAAATCTAACACGTTCATGGTCCATGACTCCATCTGGAGTCGCAAATTGACTTCAACCACAAGTCCATGCAAACCTATGGAGTCGTAATTGTAACACTACTTCAATGTCAAATATTATATACCACACTACTTCAATGTCAAATATTTTGGTGGGACTTGTAGATCAAAGCCCTGATTTTTAAATTTGTGAATGTGGTAGTCTTTTGTAGGTGTATTTTTTCACAAATAAAATAATTGGGATATATTATATAAAGGGTTAATTGCAAAATACCAACAACCTCCCAGGACTGCGAGTACTATCATCATAGACAACTTTGTTCCATGAGTTCTAATAATTCGTCCACAACCAAATTACTACCAAATACAGACCTAAAAAGTGTCAAATAGTACAAAAAAAATTTAAAAATTTTTCGGTAAATTGATCACATTTTGTCAAAATTCACGGAACAAAAGTTGTTCAATCATGTTAGTAATCCCGCAAGGTTGCCAATAATTCAAAAGTAACCCTATATAATGTTGGAGTAAAAGACAAAACCAACACTATTTCACACAAATACCGGTGGACTTACGGGGTTGATTTCGATCTTTATATGGGGGACTATGAACGTGTTAAATCATCTCAGTTGTATGTCGATAGAGTGTATTCTACTAAAACTTAAGAGTAGCGGCTAGTCCGTGACCAGCCATTTTTTGTGTAATTAAGAAATTATTTTTTCTAAATTGATTCTGGCCTGAGTGTTGTGGGAAGCGCCCCAGATTGAATTCCATTGCACTGGTATTCAGAGTATAGGGATTTTTTTAATCTGAAACCAGGCAATTAGTGTGTTTGTCTGACACATATTATAGTTAAAAGACAAACCGATTTTTCTTTCAGTGGCATTGATGCGGGTAAACAGGTAGTCTTCTTCTTGTCAAAGTCAAATAATCTTTGTTTCATAGGTAAGCAACTTACACTTGAAATCGTCATAATGATTAAACTCTACTGCTCATTCGTAAGGCAAATTCCCCCGAGAAGAATGAGGAAGAAAGTCTAGGGGTTGCTCTTTGTAAATACACATTTGAATACATTTATCATTACAGTATTTATATAATTAAACATCTGCAGACACACTTGCCCCATCCCATCTCCAGCACAGCAGCAAGAGGGCTGGCGCCGCTGCTGAACTGGCGGAGGGAATAAAAAACCAATAAGTACCAGAATCTCGAGCCCGACTACCTATTTACAGCCTTTGGAGTCGAAACCCTTAGCCCGTAGAGTCCCAGTGCCCTTCATCTGTACAAGATTTTATCGAAAAAATTACTGTCTAAATTATTGTCTGGGAAACTCAAGGCCCGGCAGCTACCTTGCCCAAGGCATTGGCATAGCAATGAAAAGGGGGGACGCTGCCAGCATCTTGGGCACCATACCGCGGGGACCCAATTTTATTCATATAACTTAAAAACCTTAGTTTTACTTTCTACTATTAAAATTTTTATTGTCTTTTTTACCTTACCTGCATCTTATCAAAATAAAAATACCTTTAAACATCTTGGATCGAGAGTACCTGAAAGGGCTAAACGAGTCACTACCACGGATTTTTGTCATCCAAGTACGCAAAAGTTGAATAATAACCTTTAGTATAAAGTTTTTGTTTCCCAATAGTTTTAAACCTCGTAAATGGCAAATTTTGAATATCAATCGGAATCTTATTATAGAAAATTTCCCCTTGATTGAATTATTTTGATTGGTTTATTGAGACTTTATGAAGTCGAGTCAAATTCAATGCCAGAAACCAGTAGAAATCCTGTGTTATATTTCTTTGACCCAGCAGCTACCTCTAAGCCTCTATCTGTTGTCTTTAGCAGGACTTCGCGGTTGCAGCTGGTCGGACACAGTGGGCATGAGGGCAAGTGAGGCATATTTTGCGTGGGAGATCCGCAAGCACAATGGTTTTGGGTCGGATTGATATATCCCCGTTTCACCATGTTGTCTCTACATCGACCAACTTGTGATCTGAGACAATTAAGGGATTTCCATACCGACCACAGCAACTTGGACCCTGGGTGAAGACTTTCGGCTGGGGTAATAAGATCATGAAAAGCAGCGAATTTGGCTTGCCAAAGTTTGCACCTCGCGTCCTGTAGTGGTGGTATATCGAAGGAAGCTCTTACGGCTTGATAGTCTTACAGGTGGGAGCTTGTGGCCGACTATAGGTTGCCGACTATCTACCTCCTGCTTTCGTTTCTCCACTCCACATGCTATATCGCGATGCAATTGGGAGGAGCAATACCCAGATGCTTACATTCGGGTAATGTTTGTTGTAAGTTTGTGTTTTATCGTAATAATACACAGGTTGTAATATACAAACACAAACCTTCCAATTTGGCTTTCCGGTCATTAAAACAATTAACTTTTGTCGTGAGGTGCTACTTGAGTGAGTGTGGCTCCCTTCGATGTGCATGCAAACTTGAATGATGCGGATACCACCACCGGAGGAACCGACAATTGAAAAAACCTCAAATACGACAATATCAAGGTATATAAGTGCTACAGCTTTATATACTTTGTTCTTGGGGAACACAGGAGAAACTAACATAGGAACTTTCAGTCTGCCTCGTTGAAGCCTCTTATAACCAGAAGGCTGACACCTACTTCAGCTAAAGAAAAACCTTATCTAGGTATCCAAACGAGAAACGATGCCTTGGGGTGTAAACCTCTATGAAATTATTCTACCTTTTTCTAAGCGGTAGAAAATTCTTTTTTCTCTTATTATGTTTTTAAGCACGTTTAATATATTATATTCTAATAGATTTGTTCTTTACAACATTTTTTTGCCTTTCATCGAAATCAGTACACGATAGAAAGATACAGTTTTCTGTGGCGAAATTCTTTTTCCCTTTTTTAGTTTTTATACACATACTAGATATGTGGAATAACAAATATTCAGAACGTTTCAAGTACCAAAATTTTAAAGCAAAACTAATGTAAGCTTGTATTTTCAACGGAAATTTTGTGCTAAACGTGTTGAAAACGTACGTTGCATAATGCAAGCTAATTTTCACCTTCCATTTTCTGCCTTCAATGTTTTAGTTGGCTGTTGGTCAAAGAACTCGCTTTCGTAATTCACTTACAAAGTTCTTTATAATAACTTTGTTTATAGAAATATACTGAGACACAAAAAACATGGACATTTTCTTCACAACAGTAAAAATAGCATTTCTCATTTGGCCGTGCTTTACTGTGGCAAAGAGACTCGGCGATGAGTAACTTGCCTCGTCGTATAAAATGGTCAGGCGTTTTATTCATTGAAAATTCATCAGTGTATTATGATGAAGGTATTTAATCAATTTCTTAAGGTAAACCGAGTCGTGATATACGCTATTTGAATGACCTCGATGGCGCAACGGTTTGCACTGTGGGCGCTGGTCTACCTGATCCCGAGTTTAAATACCGATAGGACCAATTTGGAACTGATCTTTTCTAAATTGATCCAAATTAGAGTATTCCGATTAGTGTATTCATAGCACAGTGGAGTAGAATGAGCTCAACTGCTACAATTTTTTTTTATTAAAAAAGTAAGTGCGCATTTGACTTCCATCCATCTCACCTGATGGAAAGTGCCTATGAAGTCAACGACGGAGCACGCACACCTAAATAATACATGCACATCTAAATAGTTGATGTGGTTACTTGGCACATTATTGTTACATTATTAAACACATCCACGTCTACTAACAATCGTCTCCAACAACAAACCTGTGTGATCCATTAATATTCAACCCATATCCAAAGTCAAGTAGGAGCCTTCTTTAAAGGAATACATCGGCGCGACACAGAAGCAGAATACGACCATATTAACAATCTTCTTATTAGATTAGCTTCATGTTACTGCAGCGTCGTATGTCATGCTAGACATTAATTGATCTGATTGATTGTTATGTAAACTGCTTCAATGGTGAAGCCTGATAGCACTGTTGGCTTTAGAGTCGAAGCCAAATAATCTTTACTTATGAAGTAAAGATTATTTGACTTCGACTAGTAAGCAAATTACACATTGGAATCGTCATATTGATTAAACTCTACTGCTAATTTGTAAAACAGATTCCCCGGGAAAATTCAGTAAGAAACTCTAGGTGCTGCTCTTTGTAAATAGTTATACTAGTTTAGAGTACTAAATAATCTCAGTACAGAGTACCAAAAAAACCGACCTCAAAAGTATGTGGATTACGTCTATTTGCTAAGTTTTATTGAAATATCCCCTAGTTCGCCACTATACAGGACTTGACACTGGAGACAATAATAATCGGTTCTCACTACTCAAAGTATATTAAGAGAAAAACGCCTTGAATTGGAGAAATAGCAAAATCAACCATTAAAGTAATTGCTCCTAAATTAATGTTAGGCGTTATTTATAAAAATGAATCTTCATGCGTGAACAGCCACTCTTCGAGGTGGATGATTTTCTGCAAAATGAAATGGGACCACTATGGAAGTACCCCCTTTTGCAACAATAAAAGAATCATGAAAATCGGTTCACAAATACCGGAGTTATTGCGTAACATACATACAAAAAAAAAGAATATACAGTCGAATTGAGAACCTCCCCCTTTTTTGAAGTCGGTTAAAAACCGACCTCAAAAGTACGTGAAATTACATCTATTTACCAAGTGTTATTGCAATCGGTTACCGGAAAGTGCGCAAAGCCGAATTTCATTCCCTAGTTTGCCAACCTTATAGGTGGATCTTCTTATAGGAGGTTTTCTTCAAATGTAAATGTAAATAAAAAAAAAAATCACCAATACTGCTGGCTGACTCCGATTTTTCGTGATGTATCCATAACGATAGCCGACTGTCTCCAGCTACTTAGAATGGGCCTGTCGTCCAATTTGAACTTCGGCAGACACATTGAATCCATGGCCAAAAATGCAGCAAAGAAGCTTGGTATCCTTTCCAGGGTGAGGCGTTGCTTTACACTGGGACCGTTCCTGCAGCTGTACTAATGTTCCTACGACGATGTGAACAATGCTATATCTAAAGTAGTTGATTGGTTTGCTGTTAATAACCTACTTCTTATATATATATATCTTATATGAGAAAAAAACAAATTGTGTGAAATTTACATTACCCAATGTTAGAGAGATGGTTACAAACATTGTAGTTAGAAACGAAAAATTGAATCTTGTGAATACAGTTGTACTTCTAGGTTATAACGTTTGATGCTAAATTGCAATGGGGTCTCCATATAAGTAAGTTATCAAAACGGCTCGGCTCTGCAGTGTACGCGATTAAAAAAATAAGGAAACTTTCAGACGTCGAAACCGCTAGATTGGTTTACTTCAGCTACTTTCACAGTCGAATGACATACGGCATTTTGCTTTGGGGTAATACCGCCGATATCAATAGAATCTTTGTCCTGCAGAAACGTGCAGTTAGGGCAATTTACAATCTGGGCCCCAAAGTATCTTTGAGAGATAAGTTTAAGGAAATTAACATTCTTACACTAGCCTCTCAGTACATTTATGAAAATGTAATTTATGTTAAAAGGAATAGTAATTTATTTATGAAAAATAGTGACAGACATAACATTAATACGAGGAATAGAAATAAACTAGCTTTTCTTGATAGTTATCTTCACAAAGTCAAAAAATCATTTAAGGGGCAATGTATACGCTTCTATAACAAGATTCCGGTTGATATACAAAATTTGCCTTTCACGAGGTTTAAAACTATAGTGAAACAAAAACTTTATACTAAACAAAAACTTTAAACAACTTCTGCGTACTTGGATGACAAAAATCCGTGGTAGTAACCCGTTTAGCTCATGGAGGTAGTCTCGATTTCTGATGTTTCAAATAAAAAAAAATATTGTAAATGTTATTTACAAAGAGCAATCTCTAGAGTTTCTTGCTCATTCTTCTCAGGGGAATCTGCCTTACGAATGA
>NW_020655052.1:14184-15336 GCF_003589595.1 Hyposmocoma kahamanoa
TAATAATGCTTACCTATGAAATAAAGATTATTTTGAATTTGAATTTGTACCAAGCACAAGTCCGGACGTGCATGGAGTACTGCTGCCACCTTTGGGATGGCTCTGCTACATACCAACTGGCCTCCTTGGATTCAATCAACAACCGTGCCAAGAAGCTTATAGGTGCTCAGAAATTGGTAAAGGCGAAGCTGCAGAGCCTTGAAAACCGCCATAAAGTTGCCTGCTTATCGATATTTTACAGGATATATCATGGAGAGTAGATGAAATTACTTGATTTCCCCTTTCCATCATCGGAGGACCAGACGTAGGCTTAGGTACCACCTCTATTTTGTGGATATTCCAAAGATTCGCACGAAGCGTTATGCTTCCACATTTATATGGCGAACGGCTATGGAGTGGAATTTCCTGCCTGCAGACTTGTTCCCTGAACGTTATAAGTTTTACCTTTTCAAGGCGAGAGTGAATAGGTATTATCTAGGTATGCGTTGTCATTGTCGACCTCATCGTCACTTTCCATCAGGTGAGATGGAGGTCAAATGCGCACTTACATTTCACAAAAAAAATGGAAATCAGTAAAAAATTAGTACACATTTATCGTATACAATTATTATTTTAAATATTATTACATTAATATTATGATTGACGCAACCTGCTAGAAAAGTATGTACTTAACATTCAATTTTTAGGTACATGTGACGAAATTACCAAAGTATTCCGTTTTCTATGAAAGTCACTACACTTGATTATTATTAATAATATTAGTATCAGGACATCGGTTCCGATTTCCTATTTGCATCCTATGAAGTCGGAACTTTTGGGCCATGGGCTCCCGGTGCCCTTCATCTGTACAAAAATTTGATCCAAAAATTAATAGATTGTTATTTGGTTAAAACCAAAGACACGGATACGACAAAACACATAGAAAAATTCGTGAGGTCGGCTGGTTCGTTCCGTGTCTTTGTTGGTATGCTAGACGACGTCGGTTCGAATCCGGCAGGATCGAAGGAATTTTTTCTGAGTGTTCGATCTTTGTGTTAATAATTATAACAAAGTAGTGGAGTAATTTCACATAACAATAATTGAATATCAATTTAATATAAATTTCAATTAATAGACTGTCTGGGAAACCCAAGGGCCGGCCAGCTACCTTGC
>NW_020655053.1:0-14367 GCF_003589595.1 Hyposmocoma kahamanoa
TAGTATCTTAGCCATTACTTGCTGCGGACACTTTGATAGCGTATTTTAGCCTGATTGCTACGCCATCTGTTGTTATCAGTCCGAATTAAATATATGCTCCTAGCATTTAAAAGAGCTTGTTACTAAGTTATGGTGTATTCTATTGTTAATGTTCTTAAAATACTGAAATGCATGGAGAAGAATAGGAGGGCTTGTATGAAAAGGTTGATTGAAATCTAGATCTACTAGTAAAAGAGTACATCCAGTGACGTCCTGCCACTTTATATATTTCTGCCGCCAAACAATTCTTGTGAACATTACTGCGTTCCGTACACATGAGACTGGGCGCAGTGGCAGTGCCTCCCAGATCTTTGTGATTTATTTACCACCAGATATGCGACTTGTTCGTCCCGTCACTTGGTCCCATAAAAAAAAATATATTGAGCGAGAGAGATTCGATAGTCTCTGCCAACACCAACGGGAATCCAAATACGACATCGTCGACACATAGTAATATCGACACATAGTTGTAACACTGGTTTTTAAATAATCTACACCCATTTGAGTTACGCAAGGACCGCGAGATCTTCAACTTGTGGGTAATACGTGTGGAGACTCGTTAGCAAGTGGTTCGAAACTCGACGCGAGGACTGAGATTTCACGTTGACACAAACACGCGCTACGTACTACATCTGTTTATATACTTTGAGAATATTATATTCCATAGGCAATAGGCAATCGAACTACTTTTTAACAGACTTCAAAAAAAGGAGGTTTTCAATTCGACTCTATTTTTTTTGTGTATGTTACGCGGTTACGTAATTTCGTGTAGCGACGTTTTAAATTTAACTCAAACAACATCTAGATGTTATGTATACGTGCCTACGTACATTTCTCAGTAGGCAAATATCTACCAGGAAGCCTGGAAAGCGCAGACTACTAAAGCTTTTACCTTTTTTTTATACATAGTACATAGAAGAAATTACATTTATATTTTACATTATATACAAGGACTTTTACCATTATTGTCGTGTTTCCCACGTACCTATGTGTGAAAGAATAAAGTCTTTTTATTTATTTTATTACAATAAAACGTTTCACAAGGACAAGGACAATTGAAATACAAAGGGTGTTCAAGTTGTTGACTGAAAATATTGTAATTGTTGGTTCGGTTTCACAGTGACAAAATTAATGACAAAACAATTTAAAAAATTAATGACTTCTTGCAATAAGCTGACGAAATATTCAATAATATAAACATTTTAACACAGCGTAAATCTACTGTTCTCGGAATTAAATAGTCACAACTTACATTTTTATTTGACATACAAAATTGAGTTATATACATATTTGCGATAAAAATCATGTACCTAATTTTTTGTGGAAATATATCTTAATAATTGTTGTGTTAGGAACGTCTCTGCAAGAACTGCCAACCGACCATCATAGCTGCCAACTGTCAGCGACGAATACTATTTGCAAACCAAGCTAACGGCTTTTTTTTTGCTTTTTGCTAGTGTGTATAACGTCCCGTGCTTTTCATATTTGAATATTAGATTTTGTAACCGATTTTCATTTCATTAAAATTATTCTTAATTTTTAGTCGTTTTTATGATTTCTGGTATAGATTTCTAACAGTTGGATATACACTTTTAATAAGTAGTAAAACTCCTTCATCATCCAAAGAACTACTGCCACTTTATCTTTCTATCTTTTGCCCCTCAGATTTTGGTGATTTAAAGAGTGGCTCTGGAACTAAAGACAGCTTACTATCAAGCGCGCGATTTGTTCGTCCCATCATTAGGTATCATTAAAAAAATCCTCAACAGACACAATTGATAACAGTGAACAGTCTTTCTGTTATAAATAGTCATACGTTTAATTACATCTATAAAAAATATTTAGTTGAATATCACGGTGTTCAAACATCGTGTCAATAAAACTTAAAAATATTTAGTTATTTAATTTTTTTTATACACGAAATACAGAAGTAAAATATATGATATTTTTTCTTCTATAATTATTAATTTATTGAATAATTTATAATAAAAATTACAACACACAATTCATAGTGAAATAATTTTATTAATTATGCACTTACTTTAAAGTAACACTTTAGATAAAGAAATTAACATAATGTACACCACTATTGCGGTGATAGCCTCAAATTTTTACTACCCTCACACGTTTTTAATAATCTTTTTAATAAGGTTTCCCGGAAAATGTTCAGAGCGAACAAATGCTTGCAAACGAAAAAAATCATACTATAGTAACTAAGTTATTGTTTTCACTTTTCCTTGGTAGAATACAATAAAAAGGAAAGAACTGCCTCCGTGGCCGAACGGTTACCATGCTGGATTGCCACGCAAAAGTTCCGAGTTCGACTCCCGGACCGGAAGAAATATTTGTATGGCCTAGAATTATTTCTCTTGTGAATCTAAGATTTAATTTTATTGTTGTCTGTGTTTGTATCCAAGGCACCCGCGACACAGGGTTTCCCTAGTGTGGGTTTCCCTACATTTTTTATCATAGAGTAGAGTATTTAAAGCCAAGCTAATTTCATCACGTTTTGTTTATGTTTTAACGATACCGTTGGCTCAACGGTTTGCTCTCTGTCCGCTGTATGAGATGATCCCGTATTCGATTCCCGGTAAAACCAATTTGGGAAATGAACTTTCTAAATTGATTCTGATGCAAGTGTTCCGGGTAGTGCTCCGTGGATTCCCGTACTCTTAATTTAAGGGAATTCCCTGTTTTTGACCAGATAGTTTAGGTGTGTTTGTCTAGGATATTATTAAAAAATACTAATGTTTTATACCGTCTGTGACAGTATTGCTACAAAATATTCACAAACATACGAAACTAAGAAGTCGTAGACTTCTCTATTCTTGTCAAAGAATTCTTACGAAACTCAGAATCATATTTAACGGCTATGGATAGGAATTTCCTGCATGCAGACTTGTTCCCTGAACGTTATAACTTGGATCTTTTCAAGGCGAGAGTGAATAGGCATTTTTAGGTGCGCATGCTCCATCGTCGACCTCATCGTCACTTCCTATCAGGTGAGATGGAGGTCAAATGCGTACTTATATTTTATTAAAAAAAAACCTTAAAACCTGATAGAGAATATAACGTTGTCGAAATAAATAAATGAACAAAAAGAACTCCACTTTCAAGAGAACCCTGGAGGACTTTCAATTACCCATCTCGCGTCTTAAACCAGTAGAACAAGGGTTTCCTTTCTCTCCTTATTTCACCATTCTGTAACTTATTCAACTTAATCTAACAGTTAGTAGTACATGCTGGAAAGTGGTTTGTGGGTTTTAAACTTTTTTAACTTTTTATGTTTCTATCGCACTGGATAGGAAGACGATTATTTGGTAAGAAGAAGAACGGTTGTTTCTCAATTCGGAGGTCGACGATTCTAATCTCCATCCGCGATTGTAAGTTCCAATGATTTTAATTCATAACGACCTCAAAAGTTTCTGGAATCACATCTGTTTGCCAAGTTTCATTTGAAATCGGTAACCGGAAAGTGCGGGAAATCCTATTCATCCCATAGTTTGTCACACTTAGAGATGGAATATTTTCTTGAAATTTAAACAGGACCAACAGAAAGGTACCCTCTTTTTAATAAAAAAAGAATAATCGAAATCGGTTCACAAATAGTAATAGTAATCTCGTAACATATATAAATAAAAATACAGCAGTCGAAATGAGAACCTCCTCCTTTTTTGAAGTCAGTTAAAAATGGAGATACATTTGTGAATGTTTAGTAGCTTACTTTTTGCTATCTGTGAAGGAAAACATCGCGTTTAATCTTGAAAGCTAAAGACCGATAGAGAAGTTGAAAAAAATAATTAAAGGGGCAATACGCTTCTATAACAAGATTCCGGTTGATATAAATAATATTTGATGCTTGTTTGCGATTTGTGTGTGTGATCGACAACGTAGAGCTGCCATGGTCGGGTCGAGCTGAAAATCAGGGCTGAAATCACTACAAAGTTATTTCAGCATTTCCCTGAGCTCGTGTCCGTCACACACATATTTTATTATTATTTTTTTTACATTAATTTTTTTTTTAATAATTCATTAGTTCAGTAAATTGCGTAATTATACATTGTTTATCCTCATTTCTGTAAATTATTATTATTATTATTTATAAAGTTTTTTTTATTATTATTATTATTATGTGTGTGAAAATAAATGGTTTAAATGGTTTAAAATGGTTTAAATATACAAAATATGCCATTTACAAGGTTTATATATGTATATCTATGTTAATGACCCATTATCATTATCAGGTTGTATCGATATAACATATTTGATATTGATTATTTGCAAATGTTTATTTACAAAGAGCAACCCCTCCAGGTAGTAAGTTTTTTTTTCAGGTGAATATTCCTTCCGGATCAATAGTAGATGATTTGTTTACCTATGAAATAAAAATTGAATTGGAAGTAATTTTATTTTCAGATTGTTCAAGTCGTTTGATAGTAATAAACAATTTTGAGTGAAATAACTTATTAACTGTTCGTAGTCATGATGTCAAGTTAGCTGGAAGTACTGTCATTATTTTAAATGGCAGTATTATTGTGATTGCATCAGTGGAGCAGAGTGGAAACTCCCGGTCGAGTAATTTATACGAGATTTGCGTTGCATGATTTAATCAGCCAAATAAAATAGTCAGGCGCTTCATTAATTCAAATAATTGTTTATTTATTTATGAATAACTGAAGCACGTTTGGCCATCGTGTCAGTTCAAATTAAGTAATGTTGTGACTGGTGTAAATGTACGTTCATCTAAAAACCTATTCATTCTAACCTTGAACAACCACTAATTGTAGTTTTCGGAGAGCAGGGATGAAGTGAAAACATTGATAATGTAGATTGGTGACCTTGAAAAATTTTATTTTGAAATAAAAGAGAAGTTATTGTTGTCGTAAGTTATTTAGTAATCATTTAACTGCCTTCGTGACCGAACGGTTACCACGCAGAGGTCCCGGGTTCCATTCCCGGGCCGGGAGAAATATTTGTTTGGCCTACTTTTACTACTCGTTACTTTGGGTGTAATTTGTGGATGCCTAAGGTTTCTTTAGTGCGGGGCTATGTTCAGTGTGTGCGTTATTATTATTATTAGACATTAATCGTAATGGGCAATGAGGTAAAACATTATCAATTAAAATTAGTTTTATTGTGGACAAATTAAACTTACCAATCGGCATTATTAATTATTCATTTATCTTTTTTTTAAACCGCTTACATAATAATGTTTATTTATTTATTAAACTTTATTGACCACAATACAAAGGGTACAAAAGGCGGACTTAATGCTAAAATCATTCTCTACCAGTCAACCTCTGAGAAAAACGAAATTCACGAACGCGGTAAATAAACAGAATATTACGGTTATATTAAAATAAATGAAACAAATTCATAATTATATATGTAACAAACTAACCTAATACTATATATATATATATAATATATATAATAAGTAATATTACTATCATATTGCGTTTAATTTTCATATTACCTGTAGAACAAATATCGTTATCGACAGACTTCAACAAAATATTTATGTTACATATTTCACGAATTATGCACTCTCATTCAAGGTTACATAGTGGGCGGAGTTTGTCAAATACTTGTTTGACACCCTTCATCCCTTTACAAAACTGCCACATCGCCGTTCTATCTAGATTTATGTCTGTTGTTTCTACCGTCTTTTGATTTCGATTAAATGTATATGTGGCTAGTGGTACGCATTTATACGACACGAATTTCATAGCGCTCGCGGACATCGCGTGCATACTGTCTTGGTAAAGTAGGTACGCTCTATTTATTTAGCCCGGTCTCGAGGGCGAGATTGGCTGGTCTTTGGTCTACGCGGCGACCGCGCGGGCGAAGAAGCGTAACAACTGGTCGCGCGCGAAAACTTTCGCGCCGTGGAAGGGCGTAACTGTCGAGGGTTTTTAGGTACCCGATAAATATCCGACAAAGGATAAATATCCAACAAATATCCGTTTTTACTGAATATTTATCCTAGGCCATGGATGTTTATTTTTTTGTGTTTTTTATAATAAAATTTTGCCATTGTTTTATGTAACAATACTGTTTTAGTACTTAAGTTTTTCGAGTCAATAACATCTCACTAACTGCAGTAGGAATGTAAACTAATTACAACATACTCACCTAAACTTTTATCAACATAGAACTTGCCTGGTATAGAAAATTCGATTGACAGAAACTTATCAAATTAACTATAACCCTTGAGCTGACCTATCCTGCGTTAATAAAGTGCAACAGTACACAGTGTTTTGATGCGAAGTGCGAACACAATTCTCCTTAGTGGCTGTCTCCGTCTCTTTCGCACTCATGTAAATTGTTCGGTAGCGAATTTAGGCTTCGGCAAAATAGTGGCCAAGTGATTTTGAATATAATAATTACCGTTTAAGTATTTCCAATGAAGTCTGTACAGTTTTTAAAAATAAAATATTGAACAACTGATTAATATTGTGTCAAGGCAATTTTTTTAACAAACTACGCATTTGAATAATAATAAGGTTCACGGAAAAATACATTTACTGTATTTAAAAGGATTCTTTTTATCACTGCCTATAGAAGAAAGGTATAATAAGCAATATACTACACGTACATGCTACTAAATTGTATCAATATTTACAAATAAACTTAAAAATATACTTTGTTTTACTAAATATAAATAATAAACCACGATTAAAATACCACGTTTTTGGATAAATATCGAGTAAAAATGGATAAATATGGATATTTATCCAGTGTCGCGCTTGAAGAACGGCTAACCTACTGGTAGGCGGTTAAATAAATAAAACACATTCATTTAATTCGTGGTTTCGTAACGCATACACTAAAACGTTCTGACACTTCCCAATTGGCACGAACAGGCACTTCCCTGAGTCTTCAGGCACTAGCGAGGGGGCTAGCGTTGAATCGGAAGTCCCGTCTCCCGGAGTCCTTGCGAATACGTGGAAAACCCGCAACACGTAGATAGTGGGCTGCAGCACCAGTCTTAGGGGATTCGTGGTCTGGAACGTGGACCCTGGGAATAAATCCAACGCATTAATCACACGTATCGTTACAAATATGCGAAATACCGCCGTCAATTACTGCAGAGAAGTACCTAAACTAGTTTGATTGTGGCGGTAACGAAAACCAAATACGGAGGAATTGAACAAAATAAAGAACTAGAATTATAATTAAAGCCGAAAGATATTAAGCTAGCCGCTGTGCAATTTTAGAACAATATAACTAATTAATTAAATAGAAACGAGCTAGCAGTGTAGTTATTCAATTATAGTTTACTAAATATTTAGAAATTGATGCAAATGCAAAGGCTGATTAAAAATAATAAAGCGATAGCATAGCCGCCATTTTGGAGTACTGCAACATGAATAGTTATGGCGCCAATTGCCGCAACGTTAAGCTAGCATACAAAAGAATACAGCACGGAACAAATAGATTATGAGTACACTTTAATACACAAAAACTAGTTAGAAATTAGTATGTAATAAGCATAAGTACGTCTGTTCACACTTACCCAATAACTAAACTAAAGTAAAAAGCTACCTCGAAAGCTCGCTGTTCTGTGTCGAGGACATACGAAACGAGAGGCATGTTTAACGTGCACGGTTGGGATCTTGAGCTTGTCATAAAGGTACGATGGCTGCTTGGTCTTAATGACCCCAAACAGCAATATAACAAAATGTAACCGGCGACGTGCCTCCTCCGGGATCTTCAACAGATTCGCAGAAAAGGGGTAACGTACGCACGACGGGGTATTGGGAAGCAATTCTGCAAGCGCTGGATAAGACATCTTGTGCGGGAAAGTAGACATCCTCCAAACACAGTATCGGCGTTAATAAGTTTCGACAGAATTAAAGAGTCACATAGTTTTATACGCAAATCAACGTTAATGATTTCTCACGCGATGTAGTACCTTCAAGCGATAGAAACATTTCGGACTGTCTCAAGGATATGTCTCTCGAAATTAAGAGAACCATCCATAAGAACACCCAGATTTTTCGCCACCGAAACTAGGTCCGCAGAGTTACCCGCTATAGCTACTTGTGGATCGCTGGACTTGATCTTTTTAATCTGTAATCTTAAACCAAGTATAAGAAATTTAGATTTGGACGAGTTTAGTACTAGATTATTCAGCTCTGACCACTGGGCAATTGGGCAATTCTAGCGAGATCCTCATTCAATCGACCAACTGCGGACTGCGCCACAACACGATTAAAAGAAATATACATTTGTAGGTCATCGGCATACAAATGGCATCTACAGTTCCTACAAACGTAAAGGATGAATAAAACAGGTCCGAGAATAAAATAGGAAGCAGGGGCTTCTGTTTCTCCTAATGTCCTTGAGTAGTTCTCGTTATTACAACACACACTATTAATTATGTGCTTATGTAGCAGTCGGACCTTCGATTGATAGTACAATACAAAGTAAGGGGAAAAACGAACAAACCAAAAGGAAACAGAGACCATTAACTCCGGATAGAACCTGGAAACATGTGGAAACATATGGAAGAAAACTGTCTACGCTTGAAACGACGCTATGCGCTAATCGAAGAGGTTGTGAAAAAGTTCTTTCACTCTTCGAAAACATTCACCAGTTTGACATCGATCCAACTTTTTTGTTGTCGGCGTTCCATACACACGCTGTGTTCATCGGATGTGCGGTGAAGACACAACACTGCAATATCATAGCGTAATAAGCAACAGAGTGTTCTGACTACAATAACAAAGTAGGGATAATAAGAATAAAATAATTACTATGGTTATCATATATAAATGTAAAAAAATATTAATAAAGACTAGCCTGCATGGTCTAAAGATTTCCTTTTTTTAGGTTTTGCCATTCCACAAGGAAATGTACGTAACATAACATCAAAAATTTTTGACAACTCGAATATGTTCTTTTCTTTTACTTATTATTTTTTTCTTTTTAGTAATGTATTGTGCAACCAATAGCGAATTTGCCAGAAGTTTTACGGTAATTCCCCAACTATAGATTAATATCATTGGTAAATACATAATATTATTATCTGCCTGCCTAGTATTACGGAAAGGGGTGTTAATATAAAACAATAATATACTGAAACTGTTTTATTTTTACTTAAGGAAGCTTACTCATTTCACACCTAATAATTTGTTCACAAATGCCTATTTTATTTCATATTATTTGTAGCGATACACACATAATTTCGCCCTACTTAACACTAATTTACAAGATACCTCTTAAATACATTAATATTATAATGTCCCACCAACTTCCCCTTGTGTGTACTATTTATTACATGATCTCTCAAGTTTACCTTTTCATGCACATAGTACGTAACTAATAATACATACATACAACATTCGTTACATCTAACCAATTAGATCTAACGTATTTAACTATACTCGGTATAAAATACCACATACACACAATAGCTTGTTGCACTAAATACCTCTTACTTTCACTTAGTTAGTAATTACAGAATTTATTTATTATACGGCGATATTTCACAATGATTAGAGCGAATGAGTGGTAACCAATATAATGAAACACTATATAAACTACTTAACTTTAAACCAGGAGACTTTAGTTCTGTTTTACACTGTTCACTGCACCAAGAAGAATGAGCCCCTTCACTATCCACACTCTTTTATCTGTCCCCGTGAACCAAAAACCGTCCGCCCAACGTCCAAGTTGTTATTTTAATTCACACGTGGTATTTTTCTTGAATAATTTCACAACAGTTAATTTTATAAGTCTTTTATATTGACGGTAACCAAATTCTTAACTTAATTAAAATTAATTATAAAAATAAGAAGGAATAATCACATAATGATTATCTAAATATACACAATTATGACAAAATAAGTACATTATTCTAACACTAGCTCATTCCCAATAGGTATAGACCGTCGAGTATATAACCAGAAATAGAGACGAAATGTCATTTAATTTGTTTGAAAACTATTCTGCCAAATCATTACGCTGACAACTGTGCTCGGATTGGCCAGTTTTCAGGTTTCACTTCAAATCGACCAGTTTAACTTGAGCTTTGCTATAATGGATGAAATTGAAAAATTACATATTTAATATTTAATCACCAATGAAATGTGCTTCCGTTTGTTTTGTAATTAGATGTTTTGCTGTTTTTCCTACACCACTGAAAGGAACAGCCCCCTATAGCTAGAGATATTATGTTTAGTATAATAAATACAGAATATTTTTGGAATATACGGCGAAGTACAGACTCTAGCACATCAAGCTACACATTGACGAATGTGTCGTCCGTACATACAGGTCAGTTGTTGGCGCTGTACTATTTCAGCTTTCTAATTTGTGATTTCAGTGCAAACGGGAGTTGATATTAAAAAGTTATATAAGGCCCATATGATGATCTTTATTTCTGGTTATATACCCGATGGTACAGACTGTCACGTCTGTCCATGATACTACGGTACTGATACTCTTTGACAAAGTTCAACACAAAAACAAAACACTATCAGTATGGCACAATGTACATGTAGTTGCTCTGAATGTTTTGTCTATAGATTGAAATCGTTGTTGTTAGACGAGATTGCGGTAAAAGCGGGTTTTCTCTTTGACAATTCGTGCTATTCACTTAGAACGCTCTTCGACATAAAATCTGCGACGCTGAAAAAGCCACAAGCTTCGCACACCTACGTACTATACGTTCAAACCGCCGCAACCGATGTTTTTGGCTGCGTCGCCCAATTTCTCTTCTGCCTTGAGTTCGCAAATTCCTCGTTTTCCTCCTTTACTTTTATATGAAAGTAAAGAAAATTCAGCTTACATTGTATCCTTATTGGAATCCTATATATCGTAAATTATTACTTAGAAAATACAGTCCGAGCCAACGAATATTTGAATATGAATAATACAAGCTCAAAAAGCCCGTGACTAAAATACCAAACAATGTTTAGTATCGAACTCCTTACGTTTGAAATAACTTACAATTTCGGATCATTTTACTGTGATATTTTATTTCCCGGAATCGAGTTTGGTACTTCACAAATTACAAACGTTATGTTAACAATAATATTTACCAGGTTCAACCTAAAATTGATTTTTAATCCGGATTCCATGCCCTCGTGATTCGTTTGTTATTTTATTTGTCAATTATTTTTATTTATTGCTTTGTCCGAGTGTGGATTTCAAAATTGGATACGGTTTTTGTGACCATTTAATTTGTCATCATTATGAAGTCTCTGCTAATGTTACTGTAGATACTTACCCGATTTTATTTATGAGGGGGTAATGTTTTATGCATACATACATTGACGATCTCGGTGTATATCGGTGTATCTCGGTGTGTATGCATAACATTAACCTTAGAACTAAGTTCAAACTCGATAAACGATTCTTTTATGGGGAACGTGTACGTTTTGTACACGTTTTCACAATAAGATTCCGGAGCATATTTTATGGTTATCATTTCCTAAGTTTAAAACTTACATTAAAAGTATTTTAAATGAACAGTCACGTTACAAAATTGAAGACTACGTATTAGATAAAGATGTATAGAAAGTCGACATGAGTCTAGATTCCATACAAATATGACTCAAAGTGTATTCCATAACATTAAAGTTTATTTGAAAAGAGCAATCCGTTTCAAGTTTCTTGTTCGTTCTTCTCAGGAAAGTCAGCACAGTCAACGAGCAGTAGCTTAAAAAATGACGTTTTCAAGTGTAAAAATTTTATCTATGGATTCAATGATTGTTTGACTTTGACTTATGGGCGCTGGAAGGAGGGCGTAGATTCGATTCGCGGTAGTATTAAATTGGGAAATGAACTTTTCTAAATTGGTGTCACTTGGTGTTCTGGAAAGTGCCTCAGAGGGATTCCGTTGCTCTGGTGCTCATTGATTTGAGACCAGGCAATTGGTGTGATTGTCTGGCACATAATAATTATCATTATATTATGATACCCTTGAGTTCGGAGAAGCTCAATAGTTACGTGGAACTAGCCCCCCAGGCTTACTCTCTTGTCCAGATGTTGTGGGTGTTGTAGGAGATCGAAGATTCACCAATGTGATACCCTCGGCTGCCTCGGTTATCACCAAGGTTCCCGCGCTACAAAAGGGATGATCAGGCTTTAAACTAAAAAGTACTTTTATAAACACACTTATTTAGAAAAGTACGTTTTAAGTTTAAAATTAATAAGCAGATTTTTCCATCTCTACAGATAAATAGCGCTCTATGCTAATAGTTTTGACTGCCTCCATGGCCGAACGGTTACTATGCCGGACTGCCACGCAGAGGTCCCAGGTTCGATTCCCGGGCCGGGAGAAATTTTTATATGGCCTACATTTATTTCTCTCGTGAGTTTGGGTGTAATTTGTGGTTGTCTATGTGTGTGTCCATAGCACCTGCGACACAGGGTTTCCCTAGTGCGGGGCTATGTTGAGTGTGTGCGTTATTATTATTATTATTATTATAACCCCTCGGTCACTTTCATCAATATCCGCGGCAAGTCACGGCAAGAAGTATTTTTCATACATTTTGTACTAAGCATCTTCCGTCTCACGCGCCAGTTGATTTTCACATAGAAGTTGTATTGGCTCGCCGCGTGCGCTTCTTCGTTGAGCAATAAGTATTGATATATGTGATGGTGATAAGTCGAATTAAAAAAAAACACACACGTTTCGCAGATATTATAATAATAATTATAATAATCATCATTGACCAAAAACAAGTTTACATTAATATGCATTTCCAATGCTATACCAGTGATTTCTCACGATCCCTGCACTAAGTGTATACTTGTACTGTACAAATGAAATGTAGAGACCTAGGAATATTATTGTTTAGGCATTTCTTTTTTAAAACGACTGTAGGTGTTATAATGGGCACGGGAGCATTTACGAAGTAGCCGTCACTGACCACTACCATGATTTTTTCATCATCCAAGTACGCAGAAGATCGCCTTAAGTAGTGTAAAGATTTCGTTCCACCATAATATCATTTCTCTAAATATAGTATTTTCTGCCATTACGGATGCAAATCTTAGACATCTGCATTTTTTTCTCAATCATATTGCACGTATCAAATGCAAGATAATACTGGATATTTCACATAATGCTCCCGGAAGCGGGATTAGTTCCCGGATGCGCTCGATCCTAGCAAATGTGATTTAGAACCCATTGTGTTGGAAAGCTGATGGTAATGTAGAAATGTACGTAATTGTGAAAATTACTAACATTCGTCGTAGTCTGTAGTTACCGAGTGAGAGAATGGTTGCTTCTCAATTAGTGAAAGCGTTGAATTAATTGCTTTGAAAAAAATTTATAATAAAATTGAGGATATAGATCGATTAGTATAATATCATGTGAAAACTCCATTCCTAAAAATTTTCACGATAGAAAAAAAACACCAACTTACCTCGAAATTTTACAAGAAAACCGCCGTATTCAAAATTCATATTTTCCGCAGGACGCTATCTGGAGTCCTTGACCGGAGACAGTAGTAGGTATTAAATGTTAGTTTAAAATGTAATAACAAATGGTTTTTATCTTTTTTTTTGTCATTAATGTTAATCTGTAATAATTTATTGTTTATGCTATTGTATTTATAATTTTATCAATTTTCATATTTTATTCACTTTTGTAATTGACTTAAGATTGATTGTACATTTAGCTTTAAGTCTTACTATTGCGCTTGAGTTGACTGTAAGCAATATGTAATAAATAAATAAATAAATAAAGGTACTTTATATACCAATGGTTTTTTTTATCAACTGAACTAAATAGATCACGTATAGTATACCATATACATTTCCCAAATGGTTTTAATTTCGTTTGGTAAAAAAAATAAATTCTGAAATGAAGCCAGTGTCAAATTCGAGCTGACGTAGTAAGGACTCTTAATAATTACAACGGAAATAAATGCGATTAGACTATATAATACGTAGTACCTACATTATTTCAGAGGTCGGGAAGTAAAGGATTGTAGGATGAATCAGAGTTCAGTCCACGTTCCCGCCGAGGTATATATAGTGCTTTTCGCAAACAATGCAACAAAATAATAAATGGCTAAAGAATGAAGGAGAATGTTTAATATAAAAATATAAAATAATTACCTAATATTCCATTACAAATTTTGCATGCTGTTTTAAATTAGGCCGAGACTCGGATGCACTCAGTGCAGTTCGTTATTGATATTTACACTCATCTCACTTGAACTAACTTTTGCGAAGAAAATATAAACAATACAAAAAACAGAAATAACAAAAAAACTAATTCGCAGTATTTTCAAATATTTTGCCGCCTTTTTTAAAGTATTAGGGGTTAAAGTATGAAATTGCCGTTTTATTGCAATAGGTTCT
>NW_020655054.1:0-6863 GCF_003589595.1 Hyposmocoma kahamanoa
TAGTGCGGGGCTATGTTGAGTGTGTGCGTTATTTATTTATTTATTTAATCCAAGTCGGTAGTCCATCTTCTCCTCCCGTCCTTCTACGAGTAAGTCTGCATTTCCGGAAAATAACAACTTCCCTCAAAATATTCATCACAATGTCATCATGGTTCCATATGAAAAGCAAATATAAAAGATTAAAACTAAAAACATTAAATTACCTCCTATATAACCTTTTCATTCTATTCACATGGACTAGATCCTGTCTACCCGATCAATTCCTATTTATACCTATCCTTCTCACAATATAATTAACTCTACACAACCGATCTACTACCCTAACTTCCGCATATCATATCTCCCAGATATCAATGTAACGCTATCTTTTTTATCAAATTGTCGCTTCTGTTCCGATTGCATATTACTTATACATTCTTTACGCCAATCTATCAAGGCTGCTCGTTTCATAAAGTTGCCTTGTAAATTTTCCGCAACACTTACGCGAACAGGTTTAAATATGTCACTTTCCGAATTAAATTTTGTATTTACCTTCGGCAAAAAATATTTATTCTTACTTTCATATAAATTACGTTTTTGACGCAATTGACTCGTCTTGCCACTTAGGTCAACTTTTTTTATTATTCCCGGCAAAACTGAAGAGTTTACATACTCCGAACTATTTAGCGGGAAGCTTTTCTTTCTTTGACCCGATATCTGTCATGGACTTAGAAGAAATTTTGTTATCAATTTTGTCTGTGAGGGAAATTCCTCTTTTAACTTCTGTGCAATTACATCATACGTCGTGTATGAAGAAAAATACGTTTTGTACTATTGCAGAGCTGGCCCCTCCAAATACAATGCAAACACGTATCACTTATGCATCAGATCAATTATTTAATACGCTGATGGCCTCAAATTGATTCAAAAACTTGTCTACGTCGTTGAATCCATTAAATCTTTGTGCCGGTATACAATACATATTCTCTTCTTGCACTTTTCACTGGTATAAACTATAAAACAATACTAAATAAGTAAAAATATAAACTACGACCTTATGTACGCTTTCCTGAAGGTTTGTCGTAAAAACATATAAATTTTTTTTACAGCGAACTTTTCTTCATTGGAATTTTTCCATCACTCGTAGGTTTGTGCTTCCACCATTTGTAGCCTGGGGACGTAGCTTAGGTTGCGTAGCGAGAGGTACTTTATAAATATAAACTGGGATAATCTTCAAACCTAGACATTTATTGTATTTTTTTACATGTTCACTTACGGAGACTACTTTTAGATCTACCAAGATGTTCTTTTTTCTATCCTATTTTTTTAAACACATTCTAAATACAAAACTATATTCACTCAGCCAGTAGTTCTACTCATAGAGTAGAGCCTAGACTACAGTACCGACTCAGTTTTGGTTTGCGCCTGATGGTAAGCTACACGCCTGTCCATAACAGTTGCAGAACCACTCAGAGCTTTAAATAAGCAAAGATCTGAGGAGCACTGCCACTGCGCCCGTCACCCTGAGACGTAAGTTGGCAAGTCTCATGTGCCTGTAACTTCACCAGCACCCTTACCCTTCCAAACCCGCTATATGCTAACATTACTGCTTGGCGGCAGAAATAGGTAAGGTGGCAGTACTTCCCTGGATTTTAGGGAATGAGTTCATTGTTGCTTTAATTGGCAGTTGAACACCTATGACACACAACGTCATCTCTACGAATGTTTCCTAAAGATAAGTTGTAGAAACCCAAATGTTTACCATGAGGACATACGGTAGGTTTGTCCGGACATTGAGGGTTGATAAGGCATCATCATCATTCACAGCTTGATTTCACCCACTGCTGGGTATAGGCCTCCCGAAGTTTGTGCCATCCATCAGGGTCCCGTGCTAGCCGCATCCATTGGCGCCCCGCGACGCGTACTATGTCGTCGACCCACCTTGCAACAGGGCGCTCGACGCATCTTTTGCCCATCCTCGGCCACCAATCAGTCGATGTTTTGCTTCACCTGTCATCATCTTGCCTAGCTAGGCGTCCCGTCCATCCCCATTTGAGTTCCATGATCCGAGTTCGAGCATCCTGGACTTTCGTCCATCGTTGGATCTCAACGTTCGGAACTTGGTCTACAAGGCTGATGCCGAGCACAGCGCGCTCCATGGCCCTCTGTGTAACTCTCAACTTGTATACAGTCTCCTGCGTGAGCGTCCACGTCTCGTCACCATACGTCATGGTGGGCAGAACACATTGATTAAACAGGCAGGTCTTCAGACACTGTGGAACCTTACCTGAATTAAGGATGTCACCTAACTTGCTAAACGCAGCCCATCCCAGCTGGATTCTTTTTGAGATCTCTTTAGGCTGATGCTCTTTGCCAAAGGACAGAACATGTCCGAGACAGACGTACTAATCGACTCTCTCCAGCCTCTCATTTCCCACCGTGACAGCGGTATTTGACGGACTGGAGAGATTCGCCATAATCTTCGTCTTGGACATACTCATCCTTAGACCAACTCTCAAAGAAGCATCATATAGTTGTTCCAGCATCCTTTGGAGATCGTCGAAACTTGCAAATAGCACGAGATCGTCCGCGAATTTTAGGTGAGACAAATGGTGTTACACCATTGATGTTAATGCCGCGGTAATCCCATTTACGCGTTTTTACGACATCCTCAAGTCCTCTCTGGATTGGAACGGGATCAATTAAATCGTGAACTCGTACCTGCAGAGTGGCTGAACGGTAGAGCTCCCGGGGCACATCCACGGAGCGGGAATCGATGTGGCAGCGATGAAGAGCGTGGAACACGGCCCAATGTTGATACGGTCAAAGGCCTTCTCATAATCGACGAAGGCCATGACAAGGGGCCGGTTAAATTCGAGATATTTCCCCATCAGCTGATTAACCGTGTGGATATGGTCGATGGTTGAGAAGCCGCTTAGAAAGCCAGCTTGCTCAATAGGCTGCGCTTCGTCAAGTTCAAGGGTTTACCCATGAACTTGACGAAGCGCGTCAAAATCTTTGTAAAAAGTTTGTAAATCTGAGAGAGCAAGCTAATCGGCCGATAATTGCTAAGTTTTGCAATGTATCATTTTTTGTGGATGATGGTGACGATGGCATTCTTCCATTGCTCTGGTGTTCGAGTTTCACGAAGAACTTTGTTGAAAAGTTACACAAGCACTTTTACCACAGAATTTCCTCCTGCTTTGAGTAGTTCAACTGAAACACCATCATCTCATCATCATCAGATGATGGTATTGATAAGGCACTGAGTACTAATTTAGAGTTATTACTTTTTCTCCAAATAACCTAAAGAAAATTCATGTTCTTATTCACTAAAGAATGAGCCAGTCTTTATGAACAATTTCGTAATGTACACGTTTCATTTGAATATTGGTACCGGTAGCTTTTAACGCCAGATGATCGAATCAATGTCAGCAATGTCATTCCCAAACGACACTGATTGATCTATTTTGTCTTTAAAAATCCTCTAACTCTACCTGGGGCACCCGCGATTATTGCGTGTGTGGCCATGGCAAGGGTGCCCAGTAGTTGGAGGATTATTAAATAGAACTGCAGATCTTAGTGTCATTTGGTAACAACATTACTGATATTGATTCGTTTATCTGGCATTGAAACCTGCCATTGAGAATATTAAAATTAAACCTGTAGAAAATTACGAAATTGTAGAAAAAGACTGGCCTTTTCCTGGTAACATGAATTTTCTTCAAGTTGTAAATAAATTTTATTGAATGTCAAGATGTTTCACCACTATGATATTCAATTTTTTTTTGTGAAATTACTCTACTAGTTAGTTAGTTAATTGTACCAAGTGTTATTTCTTCAGGTTATTTGGAAAAAGTAACAACTCTAAATTAGCATTCTGTGCCTTATTTTGCATCAAGCCTCAATGTCTCGATGAACCCACCGCATATCCTCATGGTAAACATTTTAGTTTCTACAATGTATCTTCAGAAAACATATCTGGAGATAGCGTAGTGTATCGTAGTTATTCAACTGCCAATGAAAACAACAATGAACTAAATTTTCGTGTTTGACGTTCTCAATAATATCATTTAATCAATGATATCACCGTTAATTTAAGTAAAATACAAATTTAAAAGATCGCTAAGGTATAAATAGATCAAAAAGCACTTAAGCAATTTTTGGTTATCTGAAAAATTATGAATAACACTATCTTTCTTAAGTTTATTGGGACAAATAAACCACAATACTTTAAAACAATTTTCGAAAGTGAACGTTATATTATAAAATATCATAATTTAAAATTTGGTGGCGTTTTAAGTTAAGGTGGTAACACAAACGCCACCAAAACCACCAAATTTGAGCCATGTAAGATGAAATCTCCAAAAATAAATTATGGGAAAAAAAGTAAAAGCTTAAAAATCAAACCGAGTCGATTAAATTGTGATAAAATAATGACAAAATTTGTCTCTTAATTTGGTTTCAGAATACGACCACAGGATAAAACAAAAATTGAGCCCAAATGGAGCCAGGAAAGCTGAATATTTTTTGTCCCACGTGCCACCAAAGAGCATACAATTACTTTTTTGGCGGGAAATAGAACACAGTGCCCATGTTTTTCCTCGCCAGGTCCTAATACACAACTGAGGCTTGCGCGAGGCTAGAACGTAATGGTTTTTAGTTAAACTACTTACCAGTTGCAACCAGTTGAATATTTGCCACCAAAACTACAATTTTCGCGTGGACAAAGTTTGATCAAGTACCCAGTCTCCCACATACGGGTAATTGCAACACTTTCAATGATTTTAGTTAGTGCTTCTAATAGTGAATAACATAGATGGAATTGTTTTTCTTAAAAGCGTATACATTTTACCAGAACGACTATTTTATACAATGAAACAGAAAGTGGACACACCAGCACAATTGAAAATCAGGACTTTAATATTTTTTATTAATTATTATTGTACAATGAATTTTTTGAAATTCTTGCCCTAAACTCATTTTACATCTAATTAAACTATAAAAAATAATCATTAATATTATTTCACTTTACACCTGGTTTCTCAGCCTGGACTCGCAAAATTTACGCATGAGATATTCACTCTTTAACGCCATAAATGTCATTTCCAAACGACACTGATTGATCTGTAGTTGTCTTTAAAAATCCTCCAACTCCATCCGGGGCACCCGCAATTATTGCGAGTGTGGCCATGGCATGGGTGCTCAGGAGTTGGAGGATTATTAAAGAGAACTGCAGATCAAAGTGCCCAAATGACAACATTACTGATATTGATTCCTTGATCTGGCATTGAAACCTGCCATTGATAATATTAAAATTAAACCTGCAAAAAATTACGAAATTGTAGAAAAATACTATTCTTTAGGATTTGAAGCCTTTTCCTGGTAACATGAACTTTCTTCAGGTTGTAAATAAATTTTATTGAATGTCTGGATGTTTCACTACTATGATATTCAATTATTTTTTGTGAAATTACTCCACTAGTTATTTCTTCAGGTTATTTGGAAAAAAGTAACAACTCTAAATTAGCACTCTGTGCCTTATTTTGCATCAAGCTTCAATGTCTCGATAAACCCACCGCATGTCCTCATGGTAAACATTTGAGTTTCTACAATTTATCTTTAGAAAACATTCCTGGAGATAGCGTAGTGTACCGTAGTTATTCAATTGCCAATGAAAACAACAATGAACTAATTTTCGTGTTTGATATTTGTTGTGTATTGACATAATGTACCATAGACAATAGACAATATATGTCACACTGCGGCCCGCCTTACCCGTCATGACGACACGAGACAGTGGTGTGAGCGGGCGTGTATCGCACGTGTACGTGAAGCAACACACAGTGTTTTATTGAACCAACCCCCAACAAACGCCACAATGGCGATCCTGCCAAAGAACGTGAGTAAAATTAAGAATATTTCACGATGTAGTCGCGTTGTCAGCTTTGTTTCAAAAGAAAAGAGAAGTGGAGATATATGTACCACGATTTCAAATGATTAGAATCCATTTCATTAAAGCATATGAACGTAATGTCTGCATATTGGAAGTATGTGTTATGAGTTCAAGTAATTTAAGTCTGTTTAGATAACATATATACAAACATATTACCCGTATATCACCGTGTACCTACTACATCCGTGTCATATTCTATTAGCTCGAGAAATGATACAAACGAACTGACACCGTTGGTGAAACTAGTGTAAACACAAGTGCCTGCTAATACTTATCAAAATAAATATTCTAGCTGTTGTGTAGTCGGTACTGCATCTACTGACATTGCTGACTTGCATTGTAAATTAAGTCATTTTAAGAACTACAAATTACCATGTATACCTACGACTACACATAATGTGTGAGTAACGGTACACGAAAATTGATAATCAGAGTAGATTTGTTGCTTAAAGTTAAAGCAAAATAGATCTTGAAAATATGTATATTTACATAATAATAATTTACTTTACATTAATGCAGCAGGGCAAATCCTTTCTTTCCCAATACGACATGGTCAGCAAATCGCATTTTTGTGTAAGCAGCAGTTCATATTAAGGGTTATTTTAAGTAAATATTTTTCTCACTATATTAAAATACTAATTACATACCTAACTAACCTAACCTAATGAGTGGTTATTCTGTCCTTTCTAAATCTGTAATACGATTATCATTAAGTCATGGTGTTGGAAATAATAAAGTACAACCTACATCATCTAGAAGTAAAAATGTTTCCAACAAATGCAATATTGGTAAATCCAACTACACAACAACAAATAGCGCAAATTATATAGGGTGGCCGCAGTGGAGATGAAGTAAAGACGAGAAAATATGATGAATAACTATATTAAATTTCCACAAAGGCATTTCTTAAACTAAATAATTTTAAGAA
>NW_020655054.1:6873-11442 GCF_003589595.1 Hyposmocoma kahamanoa
ATTTTGAAAAAAAAACTCAAAGAAAAAATATTAAACTAGGTACTTACACTCGCAGCGACAGTGAAGCCCCAAACATCTAATCCTTTGATGTTTGCCGCCTCACTCTTTGATAATCGCCGCCACTCGGCTTACTCGATCAAAGTCTTTGATGTTTGCCGCCCGTGAGGTGTCGGGCGGCAAACATCAAAGACTTATTGCTTCTCAATTATTCTAAAACTAGTTTATTCCAGAATATTCCTTCATTTTGCCTATATGAGCGGGTGTATGGCCCGAACATTTGTGCAGTTCTATTCGAGCTACCGAGGTGATAACTTCGACAAGCGATATTCTAGCGAACTGTTTGAGCCGTGAACTTTGTGTGCATCTTGAGTGGTTGTGTACTAACTATAGTTTGTATTGTTATTAAGTTTAAAGAACGAAAAGTTAACAAAAATGATGTCTGGTGGAAAAAAACGAAAAGTAGATACAGAGGGACGCCAGTTTCAAGAAAAATGGACTGAAGAATTCTTTTTTATTTTGCACAATGGTAAGCCTATTTGTTTGCTGTGTAATGATCCATTTCAGTAATGAAAGAATTCAATATAAAGAGGCATTACTTAACTAAGCATACTGCGCTACACTCACTGACAGGACAATTAAGAACAGACAAAATCCAGAAGCTTACAGCAAATTTGGAGAAACAGCAACAAATGTTTCATAAACAAAGAACACAACTTGATAATGTTGTGAAAGCTAGTTTTATAGTTAGCTCAAAATTTGCAAAGGCATTAAAACCATTTGCCGAAGGAGAATTTATTAAGGAGTGTATGTTAGAAGTTTGCAGTGTTTTGTGTCCTGAAAAGAAAAATGAATTTGAAAAAATTAGTTTGTCAAGACGAACCGTTGTTCGACGTATAGAAATGATGGTTAATGATATAAAAACAACATTGACTGACCGTATGGCTGGTTTTGAATCATTTTCCATAGCATTAGACGAGAGCACGGATTTGTCGGACACAGCTCAACTGGCTATATTTATTCGAGGTGTTGATAAGGAGTTCACTGTTACTGAGGAATTGCTTGCTTTACAGCCGCTAAAAGGAGCCACTACAGGGGAGGATATTTTTAATGAAGTTCAAAAGGTATTCACAAGATTTGGCTTGCCATGGTCAAAATTAAAGGGAGTATGCATTGATGGTGCACCTTCTATGGTCGGCTTACGTAAAGGTTTCATCGGAATTTTAAATGAAAAAGCAACAGCATTAAATGTGCAAAAAGATGATTTGATAGTCCTTCATTGCATTATCCACCAACAGAACTTGTGTTCTAAGTCCATTCGACTCCAGCATGTTATGGATGTGGTAGTAAAAACCATCAATTTTATTCGATCTCGAGGGCTTAACCATCGTCAGTTCAAGGGGTTCTTGGATGAAATATCCGCTGAATATAACGACGTAACATATTATTGTGAAGTCAGATGGCTGAGCAAAAGAAAAATGTTGGAACGGTTTTACGAGCTTAGAAATGAGATAGCAGACTTTATGAAAATAAAAGATAAACCACTATCTGAATTGAGTGACCCAAAATGGATATGTGACTTAGCATTTCTGGTCGATCTAACAGGCTATTTGAATGATTTAAATTTGAAACTACAAAAACAAGGACAGTTAGTAAATGATTTGTACAGCCATTTGAAAGCATTTCAGGTCAAACTGCGCTTGTGGGAGTCACAGATGCTATCTGGTAATAGTTACCATTTCAACACGCTCTCTACGTATGAAAATATTTGCTTATGCTCAATATGCTGAAGAACTCAAGTTACTGTCGGAACAATTTTCGAACAGATTTAGCGATTTCAAAAACATGGAAGACTGTTTCAGTTTATTTGCAAATCCAACAAAAAGTAATGTACAAAATGCTCCAATACACTTACAAATGGAGTTGATGGAAATTCAAGAAAAAGTTATCGATTTACCGATATGATGTTGTACCTACCATTTTTTTAAATTTCATTTTTTAAATAAATTGTACTAGTACTAGAATAACATTGTGATATTATTTTATTAAGCACTTTTAAACGCGGCCCGCGAACCTATTTGCATACTAAAGTTTGGCCCTCAACATGTTAAAGGTTGCCCATACCTGCCCTAGATGGACTGCAGCGCTACGCCTTCCGTGTTGTCAACGATCCTCATGTAACTGAGCATGCGGAGTCGTTACAGCTTCGCAGAGATATAGCGTCTCTTAGCGTATTCTATCGCCTGTACCACGGTGAGTGCTCTGAAGTTATTCAACCTTATCCCTTCCTCTCCTTTCCATCAGCGGACTACCCGTACGGACTGCGGTGCCACAGTTGGACAGTCAGTTCAATACTGTCCCGCACTAAAAAGTTTTGCAATTCGTTTTTATGCCGAACCATCAAATTGTGGAACCAACTCCCGGCGCATGTATTCCCTCCCCTCTATAACATCGGGTCCTTCAAACGTAGTGTGAAGAAGCATTTGGCCAGACCGGCAAAATGATAGTGACGGAGTGAAGATATTTGTGTTTTCCATCCGTTACTCTCATCTCTGGACTGTATTCGCACTTTCCATCAGGCGCGGTGCAGTCATTTTGCCGAGTCATTAAAAAAAAAAAATATATATACAGGTGTAGTAAGTTCTTATGGGTGACAGAGGGAAACCAGGTTTTTCCAGTATGGTGGTTTTATTTAACAACATATACAGATGTACAACGTCGGTGGTGCAGTGGGAAAGGCCTCCCCCTAATCGACACGTAGTCGAGGACCCGTACACTCGTTCCAATTAGGAAGCGGCTCAGGGTGCAACAACTACGTGTTACGTTCTAAAGCGGAGTTCCAAATAGGACGCAGCGCTAGAAGCGTAGCACAGTGCAGTAGGTTCAACGGTAACGATCTAAAGCGGAGTTCCAAATAAGGAAGCAGAGCTAGATGCGTCGTAAGTTGGATTACATTATACATACATCGCCGCCCGTAGTCATTCCGCGAGGGAAAATCTTAACACCGCGATGCAGAATTTGCTATTTCGACGCCAATGCCATCTAGCGGTGCGTGACGGAACTAATATGAGTTGTGGCCTGTTATGTGATTTTGTTACACAGGGTTATTTTTAAATGACTAATAACCTCGCAGGACTACATTACTAACATCATATACTACAACTTTTGTTCCATGACTTTTAGTAATTCGTCAGATTTTACTTTCATACAAAAATAAAAATATTTAATCGTCTGCTCTAAACGGTTATTAACACTATGCGGTAAGAAAAGAACACGCTAATTGGGCTATGATGTCGATGCGCTAATGTAAACAAATCATCCGATGCGAAATGCACGAAAGGGGTTGGGGGAGGGAGGGAACGCTCATACGGGCGGCGCGGCGGGGCGTCGGCGGTGGTCAGTCATTTTGATGCATTCGCGTCGTAAATGCACATGTTATTTATTGTTTTGTAACTCTAATTGTTAGCACGATGACGTATCGCTATTCAAGTGTAGAGTATACATACGGAAATGGTGCGGTTACTTGCTATATGTGGTGACAATGTGTCGGAAGCCTGCCGCGAATATGGAAGACGATTTCCTATTGTACCTACACCAAGCCAAGTTACAATGTTAGCTGCCACACAGCGATTAAGAGATCACGGACAATTTTACCCTAGGTCCAGGATTGTGGATTCAGTGTATTGTCAACAGCACATCATGTTACATGTTTAAGAATTACGGAGGGCAGCGTTGTTTATCACTGGAGGAGGGAGATCAGGTGTTAATTGAACATTTTTTTCATAATGGTAATAAACACATATGGAACAAGGGTTTGGATAAAAAAATCTCGGTAATCGAATGTATTTAGTCCACGTAACAGATTTAGATTTAAATATAAGGAAACACATAGACCAATTGCTTTTGTATAAAGGAAGAATAAATGACGTCTCTTGTCCTGGGCTTGAAGTCGAGCCAGGAGACGTGGAATTAGTTTTGAATGAAGGAGAAACGGTGACCGACTCACAAAGCCCAGCGTCGAGTTTACTTGAACCCGATGGGAATATTGGGGAGGAAGATCAGTCACCGGAGCTCAGCCCTAACATAATCACCACGAGTGATCCTGTAAGATCTGTTTCTCACGAAGACATTTATTTGGATTGTGAGGTAAATAATGAGGAAGTGCCCCCTGAGTTGCCTACAATGGACAAAAATTGCCGGGGTGTAAGGTCAACAAGGAACCCAAATCCTGTGTATAAATACATATACATACATACGTATAAGTAGATATATAAGTTAGAATATTCGTTAAATCAGTAGTTTTGTATAAGTACCATGGATGTTTCTATTTTTTATTTATTTAAACTGTTTAATTGTAGCTAAAGGTGGAGGAATTGTTATATTTTAAGGTAGAGGGTAGTTGTCAAGATTGTCATTCGGCCGTGAGACATTAAACGTGTACTTTGATATCAGTAAATACAGTGTTTTAATTATAACTAAGTAAGCAAACACTACACATTTAAAAGTGTTATGTTGTACAGTTGTATAGTATTTAATTTATAAATAAATAAATCGTAAATTTCAATTGCAAAA
>NW_020655055.1:0-12307 GCF_003589595.1 Hyposmocoma kahamanoa
TGTAAATGAAACCAGAAGTAAGCAATACTAAAGGTATAATTTATTTATATAATTATTTTTTCTGCAATACACATAAGAGACGAATCGATCTACAAATTTTCTAAAAATACAAATGCGCGCGTGCGCCATTTTTCTTCGCTTTTATATCCCATTCTCTTCACTCCTCTTGTACAGTGTTGCCAAGAACTCACTTACAAACTTACTAATTTTACATGAAAAGTAATAATTGTCTATGAAAACACAAATAACGAATGCAAAAAGGTAGCAACGCGACATGGGACCTTACACTCCCAACAACAACGTCCCAAATACGATTTTTTCTTAGTGAATGTTATTTTTTTACATTTCTTCAGACTCAGACTTAGTTTATTTTTACTACAGAAAGTGGTAAAGCGATCGAGGTCTCCCTGAAAGCATTTAAGATCCTGAATATTGAAGCAATACAATTGAAGGTGTGATAAATTTTTAGATAATGAAAGAGCAAGAAATAGCAAAATTTAAAGCAGGTACTGATATCATTGATGTAAAGGATAAAAAGTAATGGTCCAAGAATAGATCCTTGAGGTACACCTGAGCTAATTCTGACAGTCTTCGACTCATAGCTTTTAATCACAATCTTTTGTGTACGATTGGCTATATATGATTTGAACCAGCGCAAAAGGTTACCACGGATACCATTGAACGCGATTTTTTTCAAGTAGCCTCTTATGGTCAACCCTGTCAAATGCTTTCTGAAATTCAGTATAAATACTGTCAGTTTGCTTATTTGAATCCATGTTATTAAATAAATGAGTTGTGTAGATAAGTAAGTCAGTTACTCATTCAACATAAGAATGCGCCTATTACTTACATTTGTAACCTGTCTCTTGCTTACGGAATGTTCCCTGAGGCTTTTAAAAAATCTTTGATACATCCCGTATACAAAAGTGGGGATAAAACCAGCGTTAACAATTATCGGCCTATCTCGGTGTTATCAGCTATTTCGAAAATCCTGGAGCGCTTGATTAACAATAGATTAGTCAAATACCTTGAATCGAATAATATGTTATCATCATCTCAGTTTGGTTTTCGTTTCGGCAAATCAGCTACTGATGCTGTTCGCGACTTAACTAATTTTGTAATCAGCAGTCTAGACTGTAAATATAAAACTCTGGCAATATTTTTAGATTTAAAAAAGCATTTGACACAGTATCAATCCCTACGCTATTAAACAAATTGGAAGCCCTTGGTATTAGGGATAAACAGTTACTACTTCTCCATAGCTATCTGTCAAACCGCCATCAATGATACTGTCAATGTTGAGAATTACAGGCCTGTAGTGGTTCTTTCTACTCTGGCTAAGTTATTTGAATCGGTATTACATCGGGCCTTGTCTCCACAAATTAAACCTTTTTTGGGTGATTCACAGCATGGCTTCAGATTAAATCGCTCTGTCAACACAAACCTTTTGGTTTTGGTTGACATAATATCTGAACATTTAGATAGGGGAATTCAGGTTGACGTCCTCTATTTTGACTTTAAAAAGGCGTTCGATCGCGTAGATAATGAAGTGCTTCTAAACAAGCTGAATGGCATAGGCTTCTCCCCTAGAATGCTAAAATTTTTCTCAAGTTATTTGCGAGATCGGCAGCAGTATGTACGGCATGGATGCTACGTCTCTGCTCCATACCATACTCGTTCTGGTGTAAGTCAGGGTTCGGTATTGGGTCCACTCTTATTTAATTTAATGGTCAATGACTTAGAATTAGTTCTTAAGAGTGCCCGGTGTCTCCTTTATGCTGACGACCTTAAATTAGTGTATGGTGTGGAGCGGAGAGCGGACTATGAGTCGTTGCAAGACGACGTCAATGCGGTTTTCCGGTGGAGTGTGGAAAACAAACTCCTTTTTAACCCTGATAAGTGTTTCGTTTGTACATTCAGCCGTGCACGAGCTCCTTTACATGTGCAGTACATGCTTGGGTCACAGCCAATTAATCGAGTCTTCTCAGTAAAGGATCTGGGGGTAGTCTTTGACCCGCGCCTCACTTTTCATGGCCATATAGAGGCACTTGCTGCTAGTTGCTTTCGGAGACTTGGTTTTGTAATACGTAACGTTAGAGACTTTTGTGACACTGATGCTATTCGAATAGTCTATAATGCCTTAGTCAGAAGCAAGCTTGAGACATCGTCGCTTGTGTGGAATCCGCATGAAGCTAAATACGCATCATTGTTAGAAAAAGTCCAGAAAGCTTTCCTTAGATTTCTATATAAAAAAATTTACGGCTATTACCCGTACTTATATCCGACGAAATATTTATTAGGGACTCTCGGATATAATTCTCTGGAGGTGAGACGGAATTACAGCTTGCTGGTGTCTGTTTGTCAGGTTTTACGCGGAGAGGCGGATTGTCTTGAGTTGGTGGCTCAAACGGTAAAGCTAGCAGTTCCAGACATCCCCAGAATAACACTCAGAGCGCGGCGACGTGATCTATTGGCGGTGCCGGCGGCACGTACTGTTTCACATAGAAACTCGCCTATTCACAGTGCCCTTACAATATTGAATAAACTCTTAGCATCAGCACCGGAGTGTGATATTTTTGCGTGGCGAAGGACGGCTGTGTATGGTGAATGCTTGAGATATTGTGAGATGATGGATGATAGGGAATCAACTGTTTTAATTTAAGTTATAATATGTTATCTAATTTTTGTTATGTTTAGTTCACATGGGGCATTGGTTTGTACTGTAAGGCCATGTGGATATATTTACAATAAATAAATAAATAAATAAATAAATAAATCAGTGTGTTACTATAGATGGATCTGTTAGTGATGATCTTTTGACTACATACGGAATCCCACAAGGAAGTATTCTAGGCCCAACCCTCTTTCTCATTTATATTAATGATCTTTGCCAGCTTCAAATTCCCTCTGGTCGAATTATTGCGTTTACCGATGACACTGCTGTCGTTTTTTCCGCCAAGTCTTGGGAGGATTTGTTCCAGGCTACCCAAGAAGGTCTGAATTTGGTATCCTTGTGGTTGAAGCGCAATTTTTTGACCTTAAACTCAAATAAGTCGGAATATATGATTTTTAATTTAAAAAACTTTAATTTAAATTTAACTAGAAACTTTCAACTAGTAGCTTACAACTGTAACATAGATAGTAACATATGCTCTTGTCCTAATCTACAATTAACAAAACAATACAGATATCTGGGTGTCCAAATCGATTATCATCTCAGCTTTCGGCCGCATATCGACTTACTTGCTACTAGAGTAAGGAAACTTATTTATATATTTAAAACTTTACGTAACATTGCGAATCCTGATGTTCTAAAATCAATATATTTCTCTCTGTGTCAATCACTTATTATTTACTGCATCACCTCTTGGGGTGGTGCTTGTATGTCTTTTTTGATTTCCCTTGAACGAGCCCAGAGGGCAATTCTGAAGGTAAGTTTACGTCTCCCGTTTCGGTACCCGACTGCTGATCTATACAAATCATTCAAAGTTCTTACAGTCAGGCAGCTCTTTATTTTGTTTACTGTTTTGAAACAACCCTCTCAAATATCCTTCACTCCATCCCTTCTGGCTTCACGACGCACAAATATATGTCCTTCAAAATTAGTTTCGACAACAACTGCTCAGTGTTTCTTTCAATTCCTAGGCCCTTTCTTATATAATAAATTAAATAATATATCCCCTTTTTGTGAACTCTCCAAATACGAATGCAAACTAAAATTGACCAGATATCTCTTGCTCCTTAACTACGATGAGACTGAAAATCTACTAAAAGTCGTCAAATAACCTCACACTTCCACACTCACAAACACACACGCACACACACAGACACACAAGCACTCACACACTCGGGCACACGCTCACTCACGCACTCAGACACACTCACTCACTCGCGCGCTCACGCGCGCACGCATAGTTTGTTATACTTATTTTTTACTTCCTCCTCATAACTTTGTATTTCGACATTACTACTAACATGACTATCCTAGGGGTTGGGTGCCTGGAGACCCATATTACAAGCTCTGCTTAGTTTGGGCTCCAGTCTCCCACAATACATTACTCTAAGCTTACGTAATAATGTATATTTACTGTAATTGTAACGTTTCTTTGTATTGTGTTGTGGAGATAAATAAAGATATTTTTTTATATATATTATTATAATTATTATTATTATAGTTACAGTGGACCTCCGTTGCACAAAGCCATGCTGCTGTGGAATAATAATACTGTGAAGTGAAGGATACATAACACGACGTACTAGTCTTTCAAAAATCTTAGATACAGTAGGTAAAATGGAAATAGGGCGGTAATTTTCAACATTTTGCTTAGGGCTTCCCTTGTGCACGGGCACAATACGCTGCTTTCCAAGCATTTGGGAATACTCCTTCACTAAGACATTTGTTAAACAAAATATGTAATTGGTTTTAGCTGTACAAGAAATATTACACCAATGGTGCAATATTTCATGTGCACAATTACATGGGACTTATAACCACTATAACCGTACGAAAAATGTAATCTTCCACGATTATGTTTTACGTTGGTAATTTTTTTTTTCTCTCTCTCGTTTATCTTCGTTTTAGTTACGAGTGTTGATGGTTCACTTCAAAGATGCCTCAAATGAAATAATTATTAAAGTATTCTTCGTGCATTACATTGATAAAGTTCTCTAACCATCCTTGAAATCAAAGTAAACGGACACATCTATCAATATCACGCACGCATACTAGGCATCTGATTTTTAAATCGGTCGTTAAATAGAGATCATTCGAATGATATTGTATTTCTAGAGCTACATTTCGCTGTATAGGTTTGAAAATAACAATATATACCGAAACCAAATAGTACATAAATAGTACATAAATAGAACATAAATGTATAAGCTTGACAGATTCTACTTGTAATAAAGAAAATGGAAAAATATAAGGGTATAAAGTGGAAGTGTGAGTGATGAAATAGAGTAAGGTAAATGGTGAAATGTGTAGGTGAAGGTGACGAAAACGGAGATATTTAGGGTTGGATACAAGACTGTAGGGCAGCCTTGAGTATGACAACATGGCGGGTCCAGGGAAAGTGACGGGAGACGGCGTGACTCAAAGGCAGGTCCAGGACAGAACTCAAGTAGAAAGAACCATGATGTCTCTGGCCGATGACGGTACATAGACGTCACAAGCAGGCAGCACCATAGGTGCGCTCTGGTACAGACTGGTCTTTGTGCCTGGACATTGTGGTCTTATAATGATTGATGATTCATGATTGATACAGGCCCTTTAGGAAATCTGTAGCGCACGTACTCTACAGCCTTTTAAAGTAGAGTTGAAGTTGTTGAAATAGAGTTCCAGCGGAACTTTTTTTTATACTAAATAAGTGCGTATTTGGCCTCCGTCTCACTAGATGGAAAGTGACGATGAGGTCGATGATGTAGCATGCACACCCAAATAATGCCAATTCACTCTCGCCTTGAAAAGGTCCAAGTTATAGCGTTCGGGGAACAAGTCCGCAGGCAGGGAATTCCACTGCCTAGCCGCTCGCCATATCAACGTGGAAGCGAAACGCTTCGTGCGAATCCTGGGAATATCCACATCATAGGAGTGGAACCCCAACCTATGTCTAGTCCCCCGATGATGGGAAGAGGAAGGCGGAATTAACTCATGCAATTCCATGTGGAATACCGGTAAGCAGGCAATTATACAGGGGTGTTTTAGAATCTGCAGAGAGAAATGACGGAGTCTCTACATGAAGCCGGAGAGGGTATAATGATAAATGGAGAAGTTATTAATAATATATGCTACGCAGACGATATTATACTGATTGCGGACCTACAAAAACTGCTGAATCGTGTAAATGTAGCAAGTAATAACTATGGATTAAAAATCAATACAATAAAGACAAACTTCATGTTGGTATCTAAGACCCCAGTAACGAATGAATACTTGACTTTGGAAAATAATCCAATAGAACGCGTATACCAATTTAAATACCTCTGTAGCTACGTAAATGAACACCGGGATAGCTCACAAGAAGTTCATATTGGCTTCGAATAGGTACGAAGTGCCTTTATGGAAATGTAAAATATGTTATGCTGTAGAAGGTTCAACCTCAAAATCCGTATGCGTTTGGTCCGCTGCTATGTCTTCAGTATCTTGCTGTTTGGTATGGAGTGTTGGAGCGTGACTGCAACATTATGTCTAAAACTGGAGTACTTTGAAATGTGGCTGTACAGACGTATGCTTGGCATATCGTGGATACAAAAGGTCACCAATGTTGAGGATTTCGTCGTATGAGAAAAGAGTTGGAAATACTCAGAATTACGTGGGGCCCACTATAAGTTTCCGAAATGAATAAGAAAAAAATACTGTAAATGGTCAGAAATGAATTTATTGTTTCTCAAAATATTCTCCGTTACCGATAATGCACTTTTTCATACGAATGAACCAATTTTGAAAACATTTATGCCTCTCCTCCGTGACAATCTCTGAAACATATTTTTCATACTTTTCGACAGCCTCTTTCGGTGATGAAAATCGTTGATGTAACTGTAACCCCATGTAACTGGTTCTTAATTTTTGGAAATAAATAAAAGTCATAAGGTGCCAGGTCGTACTGTACGCGGGATGGCTCATAATGTCAACGTAGTTCACCTTCAAAAATTCATTTGTCTATCTGGCCGTTGTGAGAAATGGCATTATCGTGGTGCAAGATGATGCGGCGTTTACGGTTATTTCTACGGAGTTTGTCAATAATTTCCGGCAAACAAATGGTCGTGTGCCAATCACTATTCACGGTACAACGATTTTCCAAAGCAACAGTAGCCACGTGTCCAGCCCGTCTGTGTTTATTAAAAAAAGAAACAATCGTCCACTTAGAGGCACTTTACACGCGCGCCTCTTTGGTTGGTTTCGGCTCATCTCGAAAGATCCATGCGCTCTATTGCTGCTTTGTTTTTGGATCGTAACTATAAATCCATGTTTCGTACTATGTCCCACACCAAACTTCACGCCCCTTCTTTGAATCTGGTAAGTATGGCATTGCACCAAGTGACACGATCCGTTTTTTGAGCCTCTGTGAAATTGTGTGGGATCCACCGAGAGCACATCTTTCTTATACCCAAATGTTTGTGTAGTATTGGTTGTATTTGACTCATGTCTATGCCTAAATTTGCCCGAATCTCATGGTATGTCACATGCCTGTCTGTTTTGATCATACGGCGCACAGGATTGATGTTTTTGTTGTTCACAGCAGTGGACGGGTCAACATCATGAAATTCGTTACTGAGATTCACACGATTGCGTTTGAATTCTGCAAACCAGCTATAAATAGTCGTCTTGCATGGTCCTTCATCGCCAAAAGCAATTTGAAGCCGAGCGAAGCTCCGATGAGTTGTTAAGTTACACTTAAAGTCGTCAAAAATCATACTACGAAAATTATCACGAGTTAAATCCATAGTGATGTAGACAACCAATTACTAAAATGACGCCACAATGTAAAAACAAGTGCAAGTCAGATGAAACAAACTGTATTCTACAGCCAAAGACTTCCATTTTCAAATGTTGTAATTACTTTTTAAATATTGTTTATTTAAGTGGCCAGTTCCGGAAATTTATAATGCGCTATGTATAAAGGAAAGAAGCTGCAGTATTTTGGCCACGTAATGAGGGGCAATAGGTACCGGATTCTTCAACTAATAATGCAGGGAAAAATACAAGGAAAGCGTAGTCGAGGCAGAAGGAAAACCTCGTGGTTCAAGAACCTGAGAGACTCGTTCCACCTTAGCATACGTTCCCTCTTTCGTGCAGCAGCTTCAAAAATGAGAATAGCCATGATGGTCGCCAATCTTCGTAGAGAAGCGGCACACTAAGAAGAAGAAGTTTAAGACTTTGCAGTTTCGCCTCTACTAAATCCGAGTCACATATAAGCTTCTTGGAACGTTTTTCAATAGAATCCAAAGTGGCTCGTTTGCCAGCCATTATGCATCGTCTGCATCAGCAGAGCCATCCCATAAGTGGCAGCAGTACTCGATTGGACTTGTCCTCTGCAGCATCCTAGCTGCATTTTTGGCCTTGAATCCTAGTGTCTGCCGAAGTTCAAATTGGACAACAGATCCATTCCAAGTAGCTGGAGATAAGATAGGAGAGAAAGGATATATATCACGAAATTTCGGAATCAGGTCAAAGCGACTCCGTTTAAAAGAATAGGAGAATATACACTTTTGTGTTTTGGTAGCTTTAAATTTGACAAAATTGGTATCAATCCAGTCGTAAACTATTCCTTTATGAAATCATGAGAGGAAACACTTAAAGATGATTAAACCTTTGGGTCACAGGAACACAGATCAGAAGGAAGAATATTTATAGGATGCTTTATGGAAGCATAAATTATAAAAAAATTGTTGTTCATTAAAATCTTAAGGAAATAATAACAACAGAGCTGTCGTCGTCGTCAATATGAAGATTTTTGGGAATATTGCAGAAACTGTTAGGTGAAATTATGCAATAATAAGGAATGATCACAGAAAAACTGTACAACAGAGGTCAAAGGAATTCCTGGCGTGATAGAATGCGAACATGCCTCGAAATCAGACATAAACGAGTTGTATTACGTCACGATACCAGTGCAAACTTGAGAAGAAAATAATATGTAACGGAAAAATTAAGTGTTTTAGATTTTTCTATTGTACTAAAACTCAGTCAAACCTCTTTCAGAAATTAGAAGAAATAAGGAACATTTTTTAGAAACGCGAATTAAAGAAGTTGAGAATGACATCACGTTTCATGTGACGTGCTTTCACCATAATATCAGACAAGTGTGTGTTGAAATGCAGGGTTCCGTAGACAACGTGATTTTACATTGAAAAAAAGGTATGGTGCAGGTTCTTTCCTTATCGTTTTGTATGCTGAGTTTATTGGTTGGAATCTATGGGTGAGCCGACTGCCCATAGTTTTGAATATTTTACTTAGCAGCGTTCTTCTTGTCACATCTGCATCAAATTTATTAAAAATGACGTAAAGTTTTCAAGTAAACAGATGAAAGATTAGAGTTCTTTCGGATAAAATATAAGAGCAATTGCTTAATTTGTTTTGCTACACTTCAGTTATATCGGGGATTTTGAATTAAGGTTAATAGTTCTGGGAACTCAACAATTGCAGATGAATTATGCAGGATTATCCTTCGCATTATATTCCATTGGATTGGGAAGACGAGTCAGTAGGCGATCCGGGAGATGCCTAATATTAAACAGCAATTGACGGCAAATGTCCATAAAAATGTTTTCTGCGAAATAAACATTGATGGAAGTTTTTTCACTGCCAAAGGAAAGTAACCTATCGCTTGTTAACAACGAGCAGTTTAAAAATTATCGTCTGAATTTCTATAAATAATTTGGTTACGACCGCGGGCTATTAATACTGAATGACGCAAATTCATCCGATATCAATCGTGTAGTTCTCATCGCCACATTGTCATAAGTAGTTGTACTATTATTCGTTGAATATTCTTTGATATCGTTTTAAGTCGTTTGTACACGACTGTCGGAATGAAGTCGGGTTCTTTCTGATACTATCTGAGACTATGACATAAAATAATAATCAACAACATCAACCCATTTATACATCCCACTGTTGGGCACGGGTCTCCTTTTAGGGTTTAGGCAATACTCCGCCACTGTGGCCCAACATGTGTTGGGAGCATCTCCGAGGGTTGTGAACCTTCTTCGACATGCGGGTTTCATCACGATGTTTTGCTTCAAGACGCCGTTCCGAAAAGCTTCTGGTAAATTTCGCAGGTAAATTCAGAAACTCTGTAATACGAGTCCGGATTCGAACCTCTGCTTGAGAGGCGGACATTCAAACCATCAGGCTACCACAGCTTTTTAAAATATTTTTTTAATAATAATAATAATAACACTCGCAAACGACGATTGGCAACAAGCACATAAAGAAATTCGTAAAGTCTGCTAATTAATTTCGTAGCTCAATTAGGCGAGCGGTAGCCCTGACAAACAATCGTAGTTCGAAGAAATTTGTCTTTGTGATTGTTCAACCTTTATATGTATTATGTACAAATAATAACACCAAACTAGTGGAGTTTTTTCACAAAAAAAACATGAGTATCATGTTCAATAAAATACATATAATAATAATAATTTCTATAAATAATTTGCTTACGGCCGTGGGCTTATTTATACTGAATGACGCAAATTCATCCGATATCTACCTTTGCCCAGCAGTGGGACATAATAGGTTAATTAAAATAATAATTTCATTTTCTAGTTCTTGAATCCAAGCTTACCAACCATCTCCTCTCATTTAAAAATTTAAAATGTGTCCGTTAATCCGTGGTAGAGGCATGTCTGCACAAATCCAGAAGAATGCATCTGAAATAGTTTTTATATTGATATCTGAAATAATCGTAAAAACAATATAATGTGAAAGAAATACACCAATTACCTGGTCTCGGAGTATTTCCTGAAATTAAATAACGCACACACTCAACATAGCCCCGCACTAGGGAAACCCTGTGTCGCAGGTGCCATGGACACACACATAGACAACCACAAATTACACTCAAACTCACGAGAGAAATAATTGTAGGCCATACAACTATCTCTCCCGGCCCGGGAGTCGAACCTGGGACCTCTGCGTGGCAGTCCGGCATGGTAACCGTTCAGCCACGGAGGCAGTTTAGAATATCTAGAAATAGAGGATAGTGATATGTATATTATACTACAGATAGAGGATAGGATAATAGAGGATATCTAGAAAATTCAGGCAAGCATCAATGAAGAAAAGTTTATTTCTCAAATGTTTATGATTAGGGAATTTGGACCCGGAATCTCCTCATTAATTTCCATAATGCGAATCGTTAGGTCTCGGAGCGTCATTTAGTGGATAGCTGTACTCAGATTGCCTAACTTTAAACAAAGAATGCGCAATATGCGCAGAAAATATGCATTTTAGATCTATTTGGTGTCAGGGGAGTAGAGAGAAAAAAAAAAAAAAAAAGGGTACGAGTAGAGACGGGGGCAGTATCGTATCGAGCGCGTGATTGGTAGATCATCAGTCGACGTCGCGCATACGTTCTAGTTTCTCACGAAATGCAACATAGCTTGTTAACCGACTTCAAAAAAAAGGAGGAGGTTCTCAATTCGACTGTATATTTTTTTTGAATGTATGTTACGCGATAACTCCGGTATTTGTGAACCAATATATTAATATATTTTCATGATTATTTTTTTGTTGGAAAGAGGGTACTTCCATGGTTCACGAATATTTCAAAGATTTCGGCTTGATGTATCACTTTTTCCAACAATATTCATTTGAATAGCATCGTAAAATCGTATTTGAAAAATGGTAATCTAAAAGTAAGGTCATTATTCATCTATACTTCTATGACTTGCCTATGGTTGTATAGTGCTGTTCGAAAAAAAATTCGGTTCAATCAATTAAAGTTTAGTAATCGATTATTACATCGAACATTTCAATCGCAATCGAACGAGTATCTGAGTGTAAGGATTTGAAGGAGGATTTGAATAGAAATTTTAAATAAGCTTATATATGTAGGTTATGTAAGGAAAATCGCTAGTATGACTCAATTGAACAAATCCATTCATTCAATTATTTAATCGATGTGCAGTTGGCGTTACAATTGGCCATCACTAAACCATAGACGGTTTAGTGATGGCCAATTGTAACGCCAACGTCTGGTCGGGTCAGTGATTTGTTTGTTTACTTTTTTACAAAATGGATTGAAACGAAGTATAGTTATTTTGTTTCATAAATATTCCTATTTACAGAAAATTAAAGTATTTGCCCGGGTTTAAATCGTCTATATTTTGTTTTTTCAAACAAACCAATCGGGCCCTTTATAGGTCCCTTGGTGTTTTTTTTTTGGTTGGTGGTATAGTCATCAACCGGGTAAGTCTAATATTAAACATGCAAATGCAGCAGCGCTGCAGCCGCACGACTTTCGCGCTGCTGAAGTGCGACCAAATTTTTAGTGATGTTTTATCTTTCGACTCAGTTACACGTTGAATTCTGACGAAGAAACGTTACTTTCACTTATTTTGTTAAAACTGAAGAAAAAAAATGAAAAGAATACCAATACGTGTTAATAATAGGGGTTAAAGTATGAAATTGCCGATTTGTACTGAAAATCTAAATTGTTTATTTTTTAAATTTTTAACAAATTTATTTAATCAAAATAGTTGCCATTATTATCTATACATTGCTGCCATCTAATGGGAAGGTTATTAATGCCTTTGCGATAGAACTCCGACGATCTAGACTGCACAAACTGTGTGAAAGCATTTT
>NW_020655056.1:0-16234 GCF_003589595.1 Hyposmocoma kahamanoa
ACCCTCCAGCGCCCGCTTATCGTTGAATTTTGGGACACGCTGTATATATTGTTTGGATTACGCTATGTGGGAAAAATGCCCTCGCATTCTAGAATTTTATCATATTCTCGTTACATTGATGATCACTGACAAAAACATTATTTGTTTGTTTATGAACGATATTGATATTTTTCTCAACATCGCACTTGCACTGCTTATATAGCAACGTTTATATAGAATTATTAGCAAACCGCTTATATGTATAAAATTATACAGTAGGATTAGAATCACTTTATCTTGTATTGTTAAATTACTACTATTATCAGTCACCGACAAGAGCCTGACTCTTAAATAGGATTATGATGATCAGTCGGTGCGTGTTGAGCGCGCGACCTTTCCTCGCGTTTTTACCAGTCCCCGGTGTAAAAAAAAAATACAGCTGTTGCCGAACAAAGCTGAGAAGAGGCGATTTTAAAGGACTATCCACACACATCAGAGCCGTGCCCGAGACGTGGACGGGGTGCGCTAGTTTGTATGAAGTGCGGGCCCGTCCCGGCGCTGATATTTTTTGAGCCCCTAACGGAGCACGGCCCGTCCACGTCTCAGATATCTGTGGATAGACCTTAATACCACAACTTACCACTCGTCAAGCTTGTTGAGTTTATTTCTAATTATAGCATAACATTATGTGTAGATAGGCACATTTTGTCTTTCTTAATTATTTGATATATTTTTAAGGTAACAATAATAATAGAATAAATACTGAGAATGAATAAATATTGTTACATATGGGAATATGACCTTTGCTCTCCCCAAATTTATAACCTTGATTTTTGGGGATTTTGAATAATTTGCATTGGCAACGCTGCAAATCGGAGGGAAGAATCGGACGAGTATTTCGTCTTCCCGCAAAAGTATAGAGAGCGCGCCTTCAGACAATCTGACCGGTAATAAAGTCGGATGCTATTTCCGACTCGGACGTGACGTCACGATCCGATAATCCGATCGGACGTGTATTGAGTGTTCACACAATTATATGGTACGAGCGTCTTCCGGCATTCGGATCCGACTATCAGGTGGAAAAATCGGACGTGTATTCCCGCACTAAAATCCAATCGACTCGCTTGGTTTTTTATCTTAAACGGCGGGCGGGTTGTAACCCATTTCTGTCTAAAATCGTGGGTAGAACGGCTAATTTCTTATGCTAAGGCTAATTTAGTATAATTCCATTTATAACAAATTTCAATTGAAAAAATCTATTTTTAGACGCAAAAGACGCAACTCCACCAAGGTAGTTGACCTTACAATCCTGTGGGTTCTCATTACTATAACGATTATTACACTACCCGATTTGAATGAAATACTAAAATAACTAACACCTAAATAACCTAATTCTAAAATAAGAAGGTGTTATGGGTGTTAGCGATCAGCTGTGATGCAGCTCCCTTTATAATAATTGTAGTGTATTTTAAATTCCTTTTATGAAGTATGATCTCACTTTTCGTCTGTTTTTGTTTTTCAAATTTTGATAGTTGCTTTTTCTTCGCTATCTGGTTCGGTTTATTTTTAACATTGTAATTCTATCGGTTTCATTAAACATGTTTAACTTGCCAAAGGTTTCCATTATAGTGCACATCTCAATATACAGACCACTCGCCAATAGGAGTGTAATGAAAATAAGGGATTAAGGCCCCTATATTTCATTCATCGCGACGGTACCCCACAATCTCGCGAGTGATATTAATAGCCATCATCGTGAGCTCGCTCGAGAAATCGATTTCCGTTGTATTAAATTCTGTAACGTAGAGTATTGTATATTACTCTATGCAGATAGCAATACTGTTCAATATTACATCAATAAATATTTCAGTTCTCGCCTCGCTCATCCTTGTCAATTCAGACAATTTCCAGTGAAGATGCGCTAGAAGATAATTGAAATTTTGATATACAAATTTCAATCCTCGACTCGCCTCGCCGCCCGGTGGAATACCACCCTAAAGGGTCACTATGTCGGGCGCCATAACGGGGCTCATAATTAAGGGCAACGCCCACCCCTGGGACACAGATTTATATTTCTGGTGTAGTAGTATATTATAATAGGCGTTTTGATTTCTCTCTTCAACTTCAGTAAAAAAATATATTTGTTTGATGTCAATAATGTCACTGTCATCAGTCGGGTCGTGCTGTCGTCCTGTCAGATTAAGTGTGTGTCGTGTGCCTATTGAAATTGTGATTTTTAATATTTTCAAATAATCTATCAAATTTAGATTGAAATGCCAATATTTACGCTATTAAAACTATTTCGTGCATCATAACATTTCGATAAATGACAATAAATAAGTTCCGATGCAGCTTCTTATCAGACCAACAAATAATTTAAATTTTGGGGTTTTACATAATTTGGTGGAGGTCGAAAACAAACACCATGGCCTAGATACATACGTAAGTAATATAATACGTATTTTTAATACCCATTTTAATATGAATATAGTATAGGTTAAAGAAACGATATTTGTCACACTGGAAGTAATAGTATTTCTGTGCTGATGGAATCATACACATTACCGTCAATGTACATCTATGTAATTAGTAATTATGTATTCTTACTTGCATATATTATATATAATACATATAATATTGTTTTTTATGACTTTTAGACAAAGGTGTAAAAGAAGAGATGTCAAATTGTCCCCCTGAGGATAAAATGTGTGAAACCTTGTTTGATAGAAGTTATCTAAAGCAAGGAACCATGGCAGTGCCAGTGCCCAGTCACGGTTTGTCAGTGCGATGGAAAGAATTTGTTTGTGGGGGGGGTGCAGCCTTTTGCAATATTATGATTAGCTACCCTCTCAATAAGCTCATATTCAGGCAGGTAAGACTACTTGTAACTTTCTTATTATTTGCCAATTTGTAAGTAAAACAATGTGTCTGATACATGTTAATTTTTGTTATTTAACTAAATGTATATTCATTTTCAGATGATGCATGGAGTTGAAACATCATTAGCTTTAAATCAGTTGCAGAAAGAAGGTCTGTCTTATCTCTACCGAGGAATGCTGCCTCCCCTCATGCAGCGGACAGTGTCAATGTCCTTGATGTTCGGTATCTATGATGAATGTTTGCAACCCCTACTCAGTTATAAAACTAATCCTTTTGTAGCCAAATCAATTGCAGGCATTGTTGCAGGCTGCGTTGAGGCCACACTCATGCCTTTTGAAAGAGTACAGACCCTTCTTATACATCCCAAGTTCCATAAACAATTTAAGAACACAGCAGATGCTTCCCTCCATATAGCTAAACATTATGGTATAAAAGAATTCTATAGAGGACTTGTGCCAATACTTCTAAGAAATGGTCCCTCAAATGCGTGTTTTTTCATTATCCGTGATGAAATAACTGTCAGACTGCCACGCCAGGATTACATAGTTTACCAAGGCATACAAAATTTCATAGCAGGAGCATCTATAGGAGCTTTCCTAAGTACCATATTTTATCCTCTAAATGTTATAAAAATTGGCATGCAGTGTGAGTTAGGTGGACCCCACAGGTCAATGGCTTATGAGTTCAGGTATATTCTAGCGACACGAGGCTCCAAGTTTGCAAACTTCTACCATGGAGCATTACTAAATATTTCTCGAGCATTTTTAAGCTGGGGTATTATAAATGCATCATATGAAATTTTTAGAAAAATGTTATACACCAACTAGTCATATTTACAAAATTTGAAACAAGTTGTTATTTATAATTGTTTATAGGTGTTGCTGTGTACATAGTTAATTATGAAATGAGCATTATTTTGTAGACTATCTGTGTAAGTATTTATTTAATATTATTTAATGCATTTATGAAAAACTCTTTATAAGTATTCGGCTATGCCTAATATATGTGTATGTTAGCTGTGAATGCATACCCTTGTTGTGATATCGATTCGCCGTTACGTGCGAAACAAAACATATACCGATTATATGTTTGAAAAACATTGTGTGTCCTACACATTGCTTTTGTGTGTACATAATTCCTAGTAATATTCACCACATATATTGGATAACTTAAATACTTCTTTATTATCCTATGTTTCTTTATAAGAATTCCAAAATATATCTATTGTAGTTTAATGGTCATTGAATGTTAGAGCTATACTCAAACCAGCGCGTCGTCATCGCTTATTGGATGCGCTCCTTGGATACAAAAAAAAAATAGTTAAAAGCGCTTAACGAATTTGCGTCGGTTTCTATATAGCTTATGAAAAGTAGACAGTACCTAAATGTATCAAAGAAGTGTGATAAACTAAGATGTGCGTGATATAAAACCTTTGTGCTTTAAAAAATCGGACAGAAAATAAAAAGCACAAGAACGTACTTGCTTTGGTACTTTCTTTTATTTACTAATCCAATCACACATTATTCTCCTTCGTAAAAAAACACCCATCCTCTCTCATTACAACGGCGGTAACAGTTGTGCAAAATGTTACTTTGTTGTTACTTTTGCTGACTACTCATTCTAAACACTGCTTAGCGTAGATCCTACATAACCACACTTGTGAAGAAATTTTGTTGAGTAATTTTTCTACTTTTCGTGTAATATTTAGCTGTGTGCATAACATAAAACAACATGAGAAAATGTATCTAATTATACATCCACTCACCCAGAGACATAATTTTCACCCACCAAATTATAATTATTACTTTATTATTAAAAAATAAACCACTGCAAAATGCAGCTCCGCTTTCAATGTGTTCACCGTGGTCTCCTCGAAGATAGGTAACTAAAATGCATTTTAAGGAAATTCTCGTAAAACGACCGATATATATATATATATTTATTTATTTATTTCATATTGCGGGGCTATGAAGCAAAAAAAACACAAGGTAGTTGTTGTACATTGTTGATGAGTTCCTCTCATCTGTCTGCTATTTCCAATATCAGATCTAGATCAATGTAACAAATAATATCTTATACAAATTTGAATAGAACCACTACTGAGGTAAGTACGTCAGGGGCACATCAAGCCTGACACTTTGGACTGTTCTTATCGTATGCGGCACAGAGTTGGATTTAAGTCTTAAGTGTCAAGCTTGACGTGCTCTTGACCCTTTTCAACAAAAAAAAAAAAGAATCAGTTCACAAATCGCACCTTCAGAATGAAAGTTAATTATGACCCAACACAAAATTTCAACCTTTTGGGAATACGCAAAATGAATGTGAAATTTTAAACAAAAAAACAAAAGACCCATAGAATCTTACTTTTTAAATTAATAATCTTATGCACTTATTTTTTAAGTCGTTTTAAAGTACGAACTACTTTTCTTAATTTTTTAAATTAGGTTGTGCCGATGCGACCCTCTTCATCGTCATCCAGCCTTATTTCACCCTTTTCTCTTTGTTCCTGGCCACTTATTTTTGAAATTTTGAATCGTCCTTTAATTCCTTTTCTTCGTCATTCTTACTTTTCTTCTTTCCGGTTACCACTGTACTAAATTTCCAAAGCGAGCACCGAGCTCGCCTTCATATGAAATTCTGACCATTGAAAATCATGTAACTTAACTATTTGTAAAACATCCAAGGAAGTTACCCATTTGGGGTAAGTTCCTTTTTTACCATGTCTTGTATGTAGGCAATTTAAGTAGGGAGTGTTTTTTGTATGATTGTACTACCAGTGTTATATCGTTATTTTGTTTTGTTACAGCCTTTACGCTTTTACTTTACCTGGTCCTTCCTGTACCTTCTCTTTCTTTATTTCTATAATAAAATTCAGTGTGGACCGAGTCTTCTTCTTAATTGCGCAATACCCCTGGCCGAGGCCCGCGCGAGACAAGGCCACTTTCATTTTAAAGGGGCACAATATCAAAGTAATCTCACTTAAAATAAGTACACACAAAAAATACAGTCGAGTTGAGAATCTCCTTCTTTTTTGAAGTCAGTTTAAATTTTGAATAACAGGGCACAAACAATTTTTAACAATTGAAAGGCGACACACGTAAGTACACGATATCAAGTAAACATATTACGCTCTCTTCCAGCTAGTCCTCTGAAGTAAATAAATTACTAATCAGATGTCGAAATAGGCAAAACAATTATCTTTACGTAAATTTAATCTAATAAGTAATACACATAGAGTGTAATGTCCCGCAATGAATAAAAAATAAAGCTATGCGTTTTATTTCTACCTACAACTACAACACTTTCATTCTAAAATAGACTACAGTAAAGTACTAGTGACACATATAAAATAATAACAATAGGTAGTAATAAAGCAAAAGTTAAAATTGTTATTTATTTGTGATGTGTATGAACAAAACGAGAACTTCATTTCAAAGGTTTTAATTAAACCCTTAAGGTAACTACAGATTTGCTGGATTTTTTCACTATTGACACAACCAAACAAGAAGAGTAAATATGGAAGCAACAGACTATCAACGTTGTATTTTTTGTCGATTGACACGTATGATCAAACAAAATCGAATAAATGTGTAAGAAACAGACGATCGAGAACATTGACTTACAAATAAAATGATATGACAATCTATGATTATACCTTTATTTTATAACTAAAATGGGGTCTAGAAATTATATTTCAAGCTTTAATTGCCCGATATTGCACTTAAAGAGCAAAAAGGGGATTTGGCCCAAAAAGGAATTACGAAGTTTTAAAATTTAGCTTATTATATTTGTTGACCGCTAACAATAATAAGTAACAATAACGATCGTCAAAAAAGAGCAAATCTGTAGGCACCTGTACTCTGTCCATATTACCGATCTATGCTAATAATATTATACCGAAATTCGTTTCTCACGATTACTGATTTCAAGGTCGTAAATTTTTTACTTTTTTTATCGCCGCAATAACTTACGTCACGTAATAATTCATTCTATCAGAAAAAAATAGTGTTAAGGTAAAAATGCGAGAAATAGATACAAATTATGATAATATTTCCCTGTAAATGTCTTCTGTTATGCAGGACACGGAGTGTTATATTTCTATTTATTGTATATATAACATTTAGTTCTATAGGTAAAGCAATAATATGTACCTGTTCTTCAAAAGCGAATAAATATCTCCCTGTTATATTTTGACCAATAGTTGTGAAATGCTCATAATATCATTTTAGTGAGCACGAGTAAAACTGTTTTTACATTTAGTTGTTGCGCGCTGAAGACTTAAAGTGCCACACCCTAGACGGCTAGGGTGCGGCATTTTAAGTCTTCACTTTTCTTTTTATTATGCCGATTTTTTCCCCCCACTCTCATACAGAAAATACGTGAGAAAAAGGTTTAATTACTCTTCAAACAAGCTCCGTTCGGGATCCTTGTCCCCGAAGGGATCGTATTTTTTTAGTTTCAACAGTTCCGTTGTGATATCAAAGAACTTGGCCGGTATTTCTTCATCCTTGCATTGCTTTGAAGTTGGTGCAACTCTGCAATCACTGAAAACGCAAAATATCTTAGTAGAGCCTCTATGGTGAATCTATTAAATGTGGTGGTTACCAAGTAATTGAGGGCCGTAGATGCCATTTCCATTGTATTTTTGTAACAGAGATTTTTTAGTGGTGAACGGTATTTTACTATTTTCCGTTTAGAATTTGAAAAATGTGGTAACATAGTTAAGCGATTTGTTAAGAAATATGTGGTAATAATTATCTTATTTAAATAATAATTATCACTAAGAATAGAGTGGAAAATATACAACATTTGAGCGACGCACAAAGAGGAACAATACAGTATAACGTTCCACAGGAAAATTCTAATGGCATTAGTCCTAATTAGTATGTATGTACATTGTTATTTAGTCAAAGGAAAACAAATACTTGTACTTGTAATACAAAATTATTAACATTATCCTTGTTTTTACATGTAGGCAAGTGACACTATTAATATTGATGTCAAATTAACCGCTATATATACATATAATGGTTGGACATTGGAAGGACATGAAATCTAACAAATAGGTACCTACAGAAAACTTAAAGTACAGATGAGTTCTACTGAAGCTCAGATTTCCAAGTTGAGTTAGAGGTAGCAACAATTACAATGAACGAACGAATCTTGGACATAAAATTACAGTCACAACACAAAACAGTAACTAAAAGTATAATGCCGGGTTCACGAGTCTTTCACTTGCGGTTTTTCTGGCTTGCGTGACTCGCTTCGCGCATACGCAAAGATCTGTCGCGTACGCGCAGGTAGGATTGTTCACGAGTCGCTCGCTTGTGCCGGCCGCTCGCTTTGCGTTGCGCGAGTTTGATATCTAGCAAGCTTGATATCGCAAGCAACAAGGAACGTTCGCGAAGGACAGCACCACTGACCAATCACAGACTAGCAGCGTCCAGGCGTCCACTACATCCAAATCAAAGGCAAGGCGCCGCGCTTGTGCGCAAATCTCTCCGCAACGCAAAGCGGAGAACTCATGAACGCCTTGCGCGGAAGGCACTTCTATGCCGTGTACCCAGCCAACGCAAGCAAGTGAAAAACTCGTGAACCCGGCATAACATAATAAGATTATCACAATAGACGGCCTTATTGCTATGTAGCAATTTTATTCCAGGTGACATCAACAATTTTAAATACATTTAGGCGCTAGAATAACCTGAAGTACAAAGTGCATTTGTTCAAGTAAATACTTACCTACTCTTGCATACAGAAGAGAGACAAATCGTATTAATACAGCCTATAGACATTTTATTCTCTCTTATGAGCACAAACAATAAAGGTCACCTGTAGGTACTTACGCATAGTAAAGTCCGCTTTGCTCAGCACAACTTTCGTCAACTGAGCAGTAGATTGTAGTTTGTGCCCCGCAACGAGGAGTCTTCGCGAAAAAGCCAATGATGTACTTGAACAGCCACGTGCCGCCGGTCAACAAGGTGTCGCTGAAGTGCCTACCGATCTCCGTATTTATGACCCCTGGGTGGAGACTATATGTCATCACGTTATTTATGTTGTGTTCCTAAAATTGGCGTAATCTTTATTTTCTAGGTATTAAGTCCCACTAATATCGCGACCATACATGACGAAAATAAACCATCGATAGCGTAGAATTTTCGAACAAATTGTGTGGGGTTTGTTAAGGATTGGACCCTTCTTCGCAGCATGCTAGGTAAGTCCATACTAAGCATTGTTTAGGAAACCGCCAGAACCCTTCTGCAATAACGTACACCCTAATAATCACTGGTACCTAATTAAATAATGAATAACGTAACAAGCACTATTTGACGTAGTACACACTTTTGTATTGTAGCGTTATGGTTTCTTAAAACATAAACATCTTGTTTATGCTCAAGGGACACAGAGGCGGCCGCGGGATTTTTTTAAATGTATAAGTTCATATGAATCCTGACACACTGAAACGCGCGGCGGCCGCACATCAGCCGCGCGTTTTAGTGTGACAGGATTCATATAAACTCGTACATTACAAAAATTCCCGCGCCCGGAACGCTTCCGCGGCCGCCTGTGTGTGGCGGAGCATTAATTTTAAACAGACTTATACCGGTTTAACAAGGTGCGACTATATTTTAGCTAGTGATTGTGCACTTAGTAACAAACAATATTATAGAAAAAAAAACTTGTAATTGGTAAGAAAATGTGGACAACTGTTATTAGTAGGATCATTAGCAAAAATATAATCACATCTTGTTACATCCATAGAATTTCTTATCATGTACCTTTAATTTAATGCCGAGTGCTTTAGCGTAGAGCACGTTTGCGCCTTTGCTTCTAGAATAGGCGTCAAGTGCATCATAACGTTTCTTTTCAAAATTTATGTCGTCTAAATCGACATCATTGCCTGAAATCACATTACAATTTCTTTAAAAAATACCCATGAATGTTATCAACAAAATTAACTTCATGGACAACCACTTACTTTTATGCATCAATGATGATACGAATACTATCCTCGAAGGAGCACTCTTCTTTAATCTGGGCAAGAGCAATAGCGTGAGAAGAGCATGTCCAAAGTGGTTGGTCCCCATATGCGTCTCAAAACCGTCTTCCGTCCGTCCTTCAGGGCAGCACATCACCCCCGCATTGTTTACGAGAATGTTGATGTTACTCTCTTTGGCCAAAATTCGAAAAGCGAATTCTCTGACCGACTTTAGTTGTGACAGATTTAACTCCTCCACTACTAAAGTTCCAATACCCTCGACACCCTCCTTTGCGTTTTCAATTTCTTTCTTTGCTGACTCTGCTTTAGTTGTGTCTCTACAAGCCATTATTACTCGTGCTCCTGCAGATAGAGAACAAATTTCAAATTGCTGACTTTAAAGAAGACCTGCAATATTATTTTCGTGTATACATGCATACATGAAAGAATAACTGATAAAAACAATATTATTATCAATTAACATACTTAATTTGAACTCGGTGAAATATAAAAAATATTTTATATATTTATTTTCTTACAATCGAAACCTAAAAGATAAGTTACAAGTTCTTTTAACTGATTACCTGATATGAAAAACGTAATAGATTTGAGATATGCCTCATAACATAAGTTACTTATGTACCTAAATAATTATACGAGTATACTTAGCTTTATGTAGGCATTTATATCACTTTATACACCTGTGTATAAAAGGGTCGTTTATTATTTTATCACAGTAATCATACAGAAATAAAAAAGATAATTGAGGCTATCAGCGCAAAAGTGGTGCAATCCACATCAAATTTTTTTCTACAATATTACTTTAAATGATACTAAATATACATATAATACACATAATTATTTCATATTTGGATTCTATTTTCATGTATAAAAATATTTAAAGTTTTTTCAACTCGTTTTAACAAAAAAATGACCTAAAAGGACCTGACATTATCCTTTAAAAAGTTGATTGAGACCATTCATATTAATGGAGTGTAGCCACTAAACTCACCCAATAAGCTTTTATGAAGTTTGGGAGAACCTCGTCTCTATTTGTAAAAATGTCATTATAAGGATAAATAAATTTAAAAAACAAATAGAAAAAAAAATAGTTTTCAGTAGAGCCTCCTCTTGCCGAGACGGCTTCTGCAGTTCTTCGTGGCGTGCTTTGAATGTGATTTATTATAGTTTCTTGGGGAATATGTTACTATTCGGCCCTAATTTAAACTCTCGGATATGCTGTGGAACTGGGTGTACAGCTTTAACGCCCCGTTTCGGAATGTCCCACATATACTCAATGGGATTGAATATCACACATATGTCGCTTACCACAAGGCGCACGACTTGTTAGCCCCGTCACATGGTAACATAAAAAAAATTAGATTGCTTTGTACTGGCCAACCGAAACGACGAAATCCGACCTCCGCCAAGTGAGCGTGGACCTATTTCACCCGCTAGGTAAGTTCAAGCATTATCGTCCATGAAGAAAGCAGCAGCATCTCTGACACAATTTTCGGAAATGGGCGGAACTTCCGCCCAAAAAGCTAAAACGTAACAGACCCTACACCGTACGGCGTAATCTCCTCGATCGAATCAGACACCTACGCGAGAGCGTGATCTCCACATCGTCTCATCACTCTGCAGCAGCGGTCCTCATCAAACAAAGAAACTCTGGCTTTCTCAGAAGATAAAACTACTCTATTCTACAATTTTGAGTTACCTCAATCTTGATATATCGATACAGTCACATCAGTCATATCAGACGATAATGTCGGCCCCCTAGCTATTATTGTCCTGTATAGAGTTTGAGCGGCTTTCGCATGTACAGACCATTTTCATTCCATTGTATGCTCTACGAGTACATAGAGTACCTATATTTGAAAAGTTAAAATAAGTATTAAGCAATACAAAGATTGCAATTTGTGAAGAATACTATCGAGTTGTAGTCAAATAATTCTAGTAGTATATTTTAAGAATAAACGACTAGAATTAGTTGCTAAAACTTCAGAATCTATTTTTAGTGGATATACTAAGTTTTTTGCAGCCACTTGTTTAGACAACATTTATCCTAAAATTAGTTGATTATAAACATCGAGTAGGCATATAACAAACGATGATTATAAATAAGTTAAAGTTGATCACTGCGGCGGTGAGTTGTGTTAATAACAACTTGACAATTTGAAGTCTAATTTGTTACAAACATACTAAAACTAACATACTAAACTTAATATCTCGCCTATTTCCCACTGGGGTAGGCGTAATTTGTTTTTTGGGAAATAAAATTAATTTGAATTTGTAGAATAAAAGTTGTTTCTTTTAATGATAAGAATGTTTTGTTACGTAATGTTGGTTGGTTGAAAAAAAACCCTATTTTGTAAGAAACGTCATGCATACATGTGCCTTACCTCTCATGTAAAAATCAAGCGCTGTCTCCTTGCCGATTCCGGTGTTGCTACCGGTGACAATCGCGGTGAGGCCTTCAAGCCTCCGCTTGCTTTTGCACCATCCGCTTATGTAATCCATTCTGAAGCCCAACTAAATAATGAAACGATTTATTATTGTATTATACAAGTACGTATTGGCACACCGTGTAGCATCTTAACAATATCTGATTGGGAGAACGCTTCTGGGATTTTAATTCAAATCGGGACCGATCCAATCGGGTAGCCCATCCGCAATAGTACACGCCTCGACTCGGAAAAGACACAGTTTCCGAACAGGAGAGGCAATCAAAATCAAACTAAAGGAGAGGCCACACCGCGAACGAAGCTAAGTTAGCGTAAACGCTTATTACACTACTGAATTCAAGGGACCCTGACTGTAATTTTGGGGAAGTGTAATTAGAATTAGGGAGTTAGGGTTACCTACTTAGCGATTTACTAATAAGAGCGGCGCCCTACCTACCTATACTTACTCTATAGACTACAGTATGGGCAAACTTTTCCTTCGCGTGCCAATATTTACTAACGGAATCTATAGCAGGCCAGATTTAAAAATTTTTGATTATTTTTTATCTTTTAAATAACACGCTTCTGCTTCTATGTATTTTCTCAAACATTAAATTATTGTGCATATCTAATCTAGCATCAATTGGGTTAATTTTATGATACAGTCCATTGCACTGAAATTACTTCTAGACGACAGAAATAGGAAAGGTGGAGTACTTCCCTGGACGAACTCTTTCATAAGGAGCGCTACTGCTACTCAAATATGTTTAATGAAATGATCGCAACCTCTCCCTTGAAATTACTTCTATGGACGAACTCTTTAGCAAGGAGCGCTACTGCTACTCAAGAATGTTTAATGAAATTATCGCAACCTCTCCTTTGAAATCAAAAAATCATTAGGGATGACACAGTTTAAAAAAAATAAGTACTGGCAAATTTTATATTGGTTTCAAATCACTTCCTAGGGTTTTGAAACTTCTATTGAACCAAAATTCATCATAGACACGACTTCAAAGTTAGTATGGTCAATAGCCTAATCCAATTATCCAGTATCCTTCCCCAAAGATACTGAAATTGTTATAACTGTACAACAGTACGAAGTGTAAACTCTAAAAATCACATGTTTTAGTATGTTGACATTTATTTTGCATCAAATTTGGAAGGGCCTTTGAAATTGGGTAGTGTAAGAAAAGTTTTAGTTCACGAACTAAGTTAACCGAACTAACTGAACTATGTAAACTGATTAAAGGAAAACATCGTAGTGACACATTTAAATGTCGAAAAATATTCGTAATGACACTCTTTGGACGTATTTGTCCATTTTCTTTTTAGATAATACCCGTGTCAGATATTTTTATATACTAGTAAAGATATGTCGTATTTCGAGTTTCGATTATATGAAAATCCTTGAACTTTGTATATATTTGCGTTGCGTATGTAGTTATTTGCATATCTTTACAACACATTATGTTAAGGTTGCACTTTGAGAAAATTAAACATTTACCTGAGTTTCCCATCAATATTCACACAAAACTGAACAAACTATGCCATTGACAATTATCTCCGTGAACGCAGTGTGACCGGTCATGCACAACAACAGCAAACAACTGCCGCCGCCGGAGCGGCTCTGCGAAGTTTTAATAAGCTTACAAGGTTATAGCCAGTGCCACCCGACACAGTCATCATGTTAGTGGCAACAAAAACATGTACGAAATGTACATGATTGGAAGTGACAATTTTTTTTTTCTTTTCCACAACATAAAATAGACAGTGACATATGAAACTAATCTGAAAATAGCAACCAGAAATTTGGACAAGTCAAACAAACAAAACCTTCTTACAATCCCTTGTGACGTGAAAATAGTAGAGTGTAAGTTATAAATATAGTGGTGAAGAAGAAGAAGAAGAAGAAGAAGAGGAGGAGGAGGAGGAGGAGGAGGAAGAGGAGGAGGAGGAGGAGGAGTATGTATCGCCTTTATGTAGACTACTCGGCTTCAGAAAATAAACCTGTGGCATCTAGAAAAGTATTTGAAAGCGTTTTGTTTGAGGAGAATATTGGATTGTTTCAACCAAAAAAGGATGCTTGCGACCTGTGCTGCGCTCACAAAGTTGGCAATTTATCAGATGAGCAGTATGCTAAACATATCGAACGAAAAGACTTAGCTAGGACCGAAAAACGTTCTGACAAAGAATTAGCACAAAAAGGGATCATACATGCATTAACAATAGATCTTCAGGCCGTCAAACTATGTCCATTTCTCAATGCCAGTGCACTTTATTTTAAAACAAAACTTGCCGTGCATAACTTTTCTGTGTACAATCTTGGCAATAATGGAGTCACGTGTTACTGGTTCGATGAGACAGCATGCGACGTAAAAACCACTACTTACGCATCTTTTTTCGTGGACTACGTAACTAAATTACTGGATAATGATTGCAAGGACGTCGTTATATTTACAGATGGTTGTACAGCACAGAACAGAAATAATGTTGTATCGAATGCTTTGTTGCGTTTGGCTATGTCTAAGAACGTAGTAATAACTCAGAAGTACTTGGAGAAAGGTCATACGCAGATGGAAGTTGATTCAGTCCACTCGGTGATTGAGAGGAAATTGAAAAATCGGGAAGTATTTTTACCCTCTCGTTACGCCACAATAACAAAGGAGACCAGAAAAGTACCAAGTTTATTTACATTACCTGATTTATGAATCAATAAGACCTGGTCGAGGAGCGGGTGATCGTTGTGTTATTGATATAAAAGCACTGAGATATAATCCAAATGGCACCATAGATTATAAACTCCAGTTTTCAGACGATTTTGTTCCATTGCCTAGAAGACCAAAGAAGATTACGTCTTGGATTAACAGTGCGCCTTTGCTTTATGAATCCAGGCAACCATTTTCCAAGACAAAGTATGATCACCTTCAAGAGCTCAAGAATGTCATACCTAAAGACTGCCACACTTTTTATGATAATTTACCTTTCAAATAATTTTAAGTTCCTTCCTATTTTGACTAAAATGCTGTGATTTCTTAAGAGAATTTAATTAGAATTTAAGAGCAAGTACCACAGATTATTTTTGTTATGATTATTATTTGTTTTTTAAGTTTCATTTAAGTTAAGTTTCTTTATTTTCAACACCAGTGGCGGATTAACGTGTGGGCTGGTATAATAGGTTGTGCCGTCATCGGTCCAGTGTTTTTGCCGGCAAGTCTGAATGGGGCCAATTATTTAAGATTCCTAACAGAAGACTTGGAGGACGTTCTAATGGTCCTGCCAGTGACACAATACGTGAGACTCGTGATGGAACACAGGATGACTTTCCAGCACGATGGAGCACCCGCACATTTTGCTCGAAATGTATGTTCCCATCTGAACGACCGTTTCCCGCAGTGGATTGGGCGGGGAGGTCCTGTACCCTGGCCAGCGCGGTCCCCAGACTTGACACCGCTCGATTTTTTTTATGGGGTCATATAAAAAATATTGTTTATGCGGAGTCCTGTGAAAGCGCAGAAGAAATGAGGCAGCGGATCGAAATGGCATTTAGTCAAATCACTCGGCAGATGCTTCAAAGAGTAGAGCAGTCTCTGTACCGACGCACGGAAATATGCATATTGCATGGAGGTCGGCATTTTGAACCTTACCTGTAAATGTGTGAAATGTGCCAGCAGTGCGTGCAGTGATTGTACTTATTATTCAAAATTATCGTAAACAAGTCAATATTTCGTACATTGTACAACAGTGAATTACAATTCGTAGGAAATTCATTAAAACGTGTATGAATTGAACAGTAGGTAAGTACCAATTAAAAAAGTATCCACTATTGTAAAATTGTCGTAAATAAATGTATTAATACTAAACTATGTAGAATGTGTATACGATGAAGGCGTGCGTAACTACGTGCTTAATAAGTAAATAAATATTCTTTAAATTGTATGTAAATAAGTAC
>NW_020655057.1:0-11404 GCF_003589595.1 Hyposmocoma kahamanoa
TTGGTATCGCGCTAATTGTCAAAGGTAAAACCAAAACCTAAAATGTTGCAAATTGGTATCGCGCTAAATATTTTGACGTTTTAACCTCACATGTAACCTTGGGGGAATAGATTAACCTTTGCAAGGTCAAGGTTTGTGTGGCAGTTAATGGAGAGTAACTTTTCACTACGTTTATCGTATATAAAAGATGTTCCACGGTTACTTAAATGTTTTGGAAAGTGTTTATGAGGTGGATGTGGCCTAAGAACGGGCTTTAAATAAAAGAAAAGCATAAAAAGACGACCACATTTAACATGTCTGAGGAGAAATTCCGCAAACGATATACCATTTGTCCACGGAATTCATTTCAGGATTGGTGGAAGAACTATGCCTACATATTCTCGTTAAAGGACGGTCTGTTGCATTGGATGTGGAGACAAAGGTAAGGGTTAAGTGGAATCCGATAGTTCTCAGTTTTGCATAATAACCAAAATGTCTATGCTGTGTAAATCATTATTAATTTTGTTACAGATTTTAATAGCTCGTATTGTTTTTACGACTGGGGCGTACCTGTGACCCTCATTGGCAAGCGCTTATCACCCTTTCCCAAGCCAGTGTCAGAAAGGCACAAGCGGTAGCTGCTTCAAATAAACCAGTTATTATGAATAAATATGCAGCTTTCCTAAAAGGCATGCCGAAAGAGATGGTATTAAAAGGCGGTGAGAAAATAAGCTTTACAATGTACATCATATTTATTAGTTCTTGTCTTATTTCCTGTTATTATTATCAAATAAAAATGACAGATATAGGTAAAATATGTATAGTTGTATAAAAATATATTACAAGGTTACAATTTATCTCTTTTAACACTTGACTTTATACAACATATCGTCCCCTTACAGTGAAGCCTCACATATGCATTTTCAGTTTGTTTTTACTGATTTTTGTTGAATAAAAATTAATAATGTAATAATATAGTATCTAAAAGAGGTATAATTAAAATGCTAACTACACACATTATTGCATTTACTATACTTCACACCATATTTTTATCTTCATCCTAAAAAATTACATAGAAATATGTGGTATTCATTCTAAGATGACGATGTATACCTATTGTAATTGTTTATTATCTTAATATCTAAATTGACGTATACTTTTAAGAGGTTGAAATAAAAAAAAGAGTGTATTTTTAGTTTATTTATTGCCTCAATCTACCCCAAATCATCCTTCATTTCCAGAGCGAGCTTGCTTTTGATTCTTCAAAGAAGTCTGAAACAAAAATATGTATATAGTAAGATTGGAGACCTAAATTTAAGACTGTGCCATGCCTCTCATGAGAGTAGTGACAGATAAAGCAGGATGGGTATTTATATACATACCGTATGAAGCCAACATAAACGCCAGAATGTTTAGGGGCCTTTTCAAAATACATTTAAAAAAATGTTTATATCACTGTGGAAATATAAAGGGGACAAAAGTCTACAGATTAGACCTTCGTTCCTTACGCTCTTTCAGATTTCCACAATTGAACATATCAGCAGCAGGAATTAAGAAAACATGTTGAAAACAAACCTGTCATTCTTGTTAAATAGTCTATCAAAAAGGTTAACTGCAGGCACCAACTCGGTAATTGCTTTGCAAATGGCAGCTACGGATTGGGCATGCAGATCATCTGCTTTGGCAGAAATAATAGCTGCCTCAGCCTGCACCCTGCCAGCATTCACTTGCTGCAAGAATGCTTCGCATGCTTGCTGCTCCTCAATGCATAAGAATTCTACCCGGCTCTGCTCCAACGCTCATCAGCTCGCTGTCAACGAAATAATAGATGTGATGGAATAAAGAATGGGAAAGAATTTGCTCAAATTGAAAGTTACTTTGTTTTTTAATTAATAATAAAGAGTGAGAAAGTTACTTTGTTATTGAATTGTATGTTTGAAGTTATTTTGTGCTAGAGTTGGTGTCCTTTAGGAAGGTTGGTAGGGCCTCTGCCGCAGTCGACGTGGCGTAGATTCTCACCCTGCTTTTCATACCATTCCATACCTGAATAACAATAATAACATTGCATATTATAGTGATATGAGTTCTGGTACAATAACGGTGAGTGATCCACTCACTGTATCCTATTACCTCGCATTATAGCTCACCTTTTGGGATCTATTGCGGGGCCACAAAATAGCCACACACTCGCACCAAAGGCGTGCTGATAACACGCGCGAACAACGCCGAGCGAAGTCATTCTCAAGCCAAATCTCTGTGCGATTCGAACTCCAGCAAAGATGGAGCTGGCTTACAGTGGTCGCTCGCCGTCCGACCGCATCCACACTGGCTGAAATACGAGCATCATTATTAATTCTACATTGCTAACATTTCGAAATTAATAGTAGTTAGCGTACCTATTAGATTGTATAAAAAGATACTATTTTATTAAATAGAATATTAAAAAAGGAAAACAATGTGTAGGTACTTGCCTCTGCGTGTTTTATCTACAACAACAACACACTAAATTCAATTAATTTGATTCAAATCACAACACATATGTTTGTTTACAATAGAATTTAATGACATTTCTTTTACACACTTTTTTAAATCGCTCTTTTATAGACTTGAATTCGTAGATATTGACATTTCAGTGCGTTTTACGGTAAAATTTAGTCGGTTTTAGGAAGTCAAGGCACGTCTCTTAAAATTTAATACGAGGTTATAGTTTGAGGTTAATTTGAGGTTTAGGTTCATTAAAACTGATAGCGCGATTGCATTTTGTGCGTCGGTAGAACCATTAATTAACCAAAACCATAACCTCAAATGTTGTAAGGTTAAACCTTGCGAAAATAGCGCGATTGGCCCCCTGAGCGCAGGGAGTTATCTCCATAGATTTAGTATAAACCTTTACCTCTGTGTGCACTCTTGCAGTGCTCGGAACACGAAATACGCATATTGCTGAATATGTTTGTTCAGTTTCGTTGTTCCTGTGCACGAGTTTTTTGTATTGTATGTGTCTATATGTCTGTGGCTAGATCTATTCATAACTTGAAGTTGTTTATCACAGACCACATGCATACTTTTCTTTCTTCCGTGTTGTTTATTGTGTATCAGATTGTCTGTTTACCTGCTTTTTGTTTGATTTAATATATATTTAGGGGACTATAGGTTTAATTATAAGTTAATTTTTAAAATATGTTTTTGTTTATAACTGTTTGTCCTTCAATAAATAAAAAAAAAAATTTTGTTCAGCACTTAGAGATGTATGCCCCATACTGTCAAAGTAGCTAAAATAAATCTATGTAGCGTGTTCTAAACTTTTATATTTTTGAAATTGCGTACACTGCAGAACTGATGTGGGAGTACACATGCAAAGGGATATAATGTCAAGAACACGTTTACCTTGGAACTTTAGAGCCAAATTAAGGCACAAGGAACTTGTCAACTTATATGTCTGATGGGACCTCAGAGGATGGAAAAAAATAGCCTAAGAATGGGACTGTAAGAGGCGAATAAGGATTGTCAGGAGTGTGGCGCATGAGTCACTTACATACCGTGTAACTTCTGCTGTCCCAATTTTTTTCGTCCCATATAATGAAATGATCCCTTCACGAAACTGAGTCAATAAGCTGTAAAAAAAAATTTTGATCAATTTTGCTCATTTTTATGGACAAATCAATTCACGGCCGTTTGCTCCTACTTCGATTCTTTTTTGTTGGAACGGAGGAGGTATTTCAGTAGTGGTCACATTAAAATTTAAAGAAAATATTCCAGGTGTAAGGGTGGCAAATTTGGGGAGAATCCGGTAACAAATGGATTTTATCCACTTACCATTAACCGATTTTTTTATAAAAAGGTTATATTTATAATATTTAGTAACAATAACATTAACATTAACAATTAACAATTAACAATTAACAATTAACAATTAACTATTAACTATTAACTATTAACAATTAACAATTAACAATTAACAATTAACAATTAACAATTAACAATTGACAATTGACAATTGACAATTGACAATTGACAATTAACAATTGACAATTGACAATTAACAATTAACAATTAACAATTGACAATTGACAATTAACATTAACAGTAACATTAACATTAAACTTTATCGTTCGACCGCCAATGGCTGGATTGTGGACGTTTGGTATACTGCTAAAAGAGAGTAGTTACCTTGTCAGTGATTTGGAATCGACCGCCATTGCAATTTTTAACCGACTTCAACAAAAAAGGAGGAGATTCTCAATTCGACTGTATGTTTTTTTGTATGTATGTTACGCGATAACTTCGGCATTTGGGAACCTATTTTCATGATTCTGTTTTTGTTGGAAAGAGGTTACCTCCATAGTGGCCATTTAATTTTAAAGAAAATCATACATCTCTAAGGGTGGCTGTTTAAGCATGGTGATTCATTTTTATAAATAGCGCCTAAATTTTATTCTAAGAAGCAATTATTTTAATGGTTGATTTTGCTATTCTCCAATTCAAGGCGTTTTTCTCTCTCAATATACTTCGAGTAGTGAGAACCGATTTTTATTATCTCCTTGTCAAATCCCCTGTAGTGGCGAACTAGGGGATGATCCAGGTTCGCGCACTTTTCGGTAACTGATTTCAATAAACTTGGTAATTATATTATTCCACGTACTTTAGAAGTCGGCTTTTTTAGTCCTGTTTACTGAGATTATTCAGTATTCTGCCCTTCAATGGCGAGTCGATGGCGTAGTTTACTAGCTGTTTGTTTGACGTTTCTTTCCAAGGTTTGAGTGCTTATGTCGGCCGTTTCCTCATGCTCCTACTGGTAGGAGCACGAGGACTAATATGTCCATATGCTCCTATTGTGACATCGTAAGTAATTAGCACACTGAACGATTGTCAAGCTATATATTATAAAAAATGCATTTATTTGATATGAAACAAGATTTTAAATTCAATTAATACCAAATGACGGGACGAACAAGTCGTGCGCCTGATGGTAACGGATACGCTTGTCCATAACAGTTGCAGTGTCACTCAGAGCTTTACTTTATCGCAAATATCTAAGGGTCACTGGTAAGCCCGTCACCCTGGGACATGAGTTGATAAGTCCCATGTGCCTGTAATTTCACCAGCATTAATGAAGATATGTAAAGTAATTTCCATGGTAGTTTTAGTAAGGCAACATCGAGCGTTAAGGATCGTTACACAGTTCACTTCTGCCTTTCGATTTGGATGAAGCAATCAAATTGATCCATGTAAACATAAAAGTGAATCATTCAATGTTCAATGGCATTGAAGAAATTGAACATCTTCAATGCGGTTGAACGAGAAATGAATGTTTAAATACATGAATTGAACGATTCACTTTTGACATTCAGTCGTGCGCGCCGCAGTGTTGAGGAAAGATGTGTAAAGTCAACGACAAAAATGGTCGTTAAATGGAAAGAGGAGCATACGCCTCTGTTTTTGGAACATTTTAAAAAGTATCCCTGTCTATGGTATTGTAAAACGAAGGGTTATAAAAAACGAGATTTGAACATTGACGGCGTAACCAAAGATAACATAAAAGCAACTCCCAAACCCACGACCTCGTTCGAAGACATCTTTCGAGAAATATGAATTGAACACTCACCGTATAATGTACAGGCAAAGAAAGTTACGTACAATGACATATCAATCGTCGGACACAATTATGAGTGTTTACATAAAAATAAAGTAGGATGTACTTGTACTAATCTAGAATATGTTGAACAATTTAAATATTTAGGTCTCATTATAGAACGCAATTTTAGTTGGAAAATACATGTTAGTGAAGTGTGTATGAAATTAAATAGAATGCTTGGTAGGTTTTTTCTCATTAAATTGTATATTGGATAAAAAAACATTGTATATGGTGTATTATGCGCTGGCAGACTCGCTAATAAGCTATGGATTAAATGTATATGGTCGGACCTTTGCTAGTTATCTTAAAGGAATCAGAAAGTTACAAATTAGTCTGATAAAACATTTAGTGTGCAAAAAAGTAATAGAAAAATGTAATCACACAGAGTACAATGACTTATTTAGTTACTGTAGGGTCATACCTATAGAAGTTAAGAGTAGGTATTTGATAGTGTTGGAAAATTACTATAGCGATAATTATAAAGTTATGCTTAAAAATAAGTACATGACAAAAAGAGTAAGGCAGGGTAAACTAGTGCAGTTTAAAGCAAATAATTATTATGGAAAAAGATGTACACGCTATTTAGTTCCAAAAATATATAACGACATTGATTGGCTTAGAAATGATACAAAATTAAGTAAATATGCACTAAAACGTAAGTTAAAGGCGTACCTCTTAAAATAATCTTTATCTTTTATTTAATAAGTAAGTAGTTCAATTAATACTGTATAATGTTAAATATAGTAAAGTAGGTATTATTAAGTAAGAGTGCACATGTCGCCAACAAACTGCACAGCAGTTTGGCGACTTTTTGTAATAAGTAATACGTTGTAATTTTGAATAATAAATAAAATAAAAAAAAAACAGATCACTTTCCAGATACTTAGTGATTGAATGAATGAATGTCATCACTGCCATTCCACTGACACCCTTTTTAGACTGAACTCTCACGTGTACCTACGTGACATTGGCGGAATTGTGAAAGACCCAGAACAAGCCACTAATAAATAAGAAGAAGAAGATGAGAAGAGTCTCATCTTCTTCTGTACAGTAGAGACTGTCATTGCAACTAGATTTTTACTAGAATAATATTACTATAATTGCAATATTCAGTGGTCTATCAATGGAATTAGAATGACCAGTAGTTATGTGTTGGATAAATGTAAATAGCGGCATAACGGTTAACATGCTGGACTGATACGCAGATGTCCCGGATTCGATTCCCGTGCCGGGAGAAATATTTGTATGGGCTACAATTATATCTCTACCCATATTCGCGGGTGGAATTTGTGGTTGCCTGTGTGTGACATGTGTGTCCATGGCACCCATAATACAAGTGTCTACATTATTTATAATAAACACACTATAGTATAGGGTTTTTATAACTGGGACAGTATGGTGAAATCCTAAACCATGGGAGATTTGCATTCAGAAAGTTTGTCATTGTCAAATTTTATTTTCTCAAGAAAGGACCTAATGGTTCCTGAGTTTGGCAGCAGTAAAACTATTTATGAAAGTGATCGTCTAAGGAAGTACTGCCACCTTAGTTAGCATTACTGCGTTCTGGTTTTGAACGGTAAGGGTGCTGGTATACAGGCACATGAAACTTGTTAATTTATGTCTCAGGATCTGGATGTTTGTGGTACCGTAGTTGTTTCCAATTTCCATAACACAAGTGCTTAATTACTTACTTTAGGATCAGAGCAATGTTAGTGATGTTATCTGATATTTATTTATTTCAAAAATAATAATGTAAAGGAAATAGAATATGAACATGATACCAGCATAAAACAATTTTACGAAATTGAATTTTTCATCCACTTTATTTCAAGGGTAAACAAGCGATGAGTGGTATGAAGAGAAGGTTTGCATACTGTAAATCGATTGAAAACCGATTTTCAATTTGCTTACTACTCTACATTTCAGACCGCATTGATTTGCTTCTGTCCCGGTATAATCCGATTGTGGTTCAGTAGAAACTCATTGGAAATCTGAAATTTAACAAACGTTCCTACCTGGAATAGTTGAACCACAGAAATAATTACGTTTATGATCAGAAGGTTGTTTGTTCGATTGGATTCCCGACAGACGCTTCCAATTATTTGTCAATAACTGCCTCTGTGGCCGAACGGTTACCATGCTGGTCTGCCACGCAGAGGTTGCGGGTTCGATCCTCGGGGCGGGAGAAATATTTATATGGCCTATACTTATTTCCTTCGTGAGTTTTGGTGTGTGTGTCCATGGCACCCGCGACACTAGGTTACATTAGTGCGGGGCATTGTTGAGTGTGTGCGTTATTATTATTATATCTATAATTTTGAATTTTTAAATGGGAGAGGCGGTATTATTATTATTATTATTTGTTACCTGAGTAATTTTCAATTTATTTGGTTATTTATCGCCTGACCAATTACTAGTGACGAGGCGTCCATATAACTCGATTCCCACCGGCTTGCCTAACATTTTCCGCGTATTACCAAAAAATTGTACTAAACAGCACACCACGCGTAAACCACCACTTCAAAAACATATTCAGTATTGTTCACTATTAAACGCGTAATAACTTGTCCGGATGCATCTCCACCAACTCTGCGCGAGGCTAGCCGGCGGATCTAAGGGTTCTATTTAACTCATGAAATCTACGCGCTTGCATCAAACACACGCACACATTGGCAAAAATCCGCTTTGCAACATCTAAGGCGATCAACACACTGCACTGGAGCTGCGTTCTCTAACGTTGTACTGAAGTACCTCAGTTTGTATGGAAAACACGCGCCGTCGAACACACCGACAATAGGCTTGTATAGTTCATGAACTACGAACTATTAGGAATATATTCCCGACACTGACCGACATGAACTAGTTCGTCTTGCACGGTTTTAATAGTTCATCGTTCTTTTTAGTTCAGTACGAAATAGGCACTGTCTGCGTTGATAGTTCACCTGTCTTTTATTCAGTAGGAACGGTGCGAGCGCTGTAACATGCGGGTTTACAGTATTTATTAAAAACCCATTTGTATCCTCGAAACTAAGTTGACCAGACCATCTAAATTTGAACGCCCTTTTCTAAAACACACCATATTTTCTGAAAATAAAATAGACTTCCCAAAAAACCATTCCAGCCTATTTTTGATCATATTATGAAATATTTTGCACAGACAGGACATTAACGAAATAGGTCGTAATGAGGAGGCAGAATCCGGATGTCTGCCTGGTTTAGGGATCGGTATTATCTCAATTTCCCGCCATTGCAGAGGAACAAAGCTACGACTAAAAAACATATTGAATAGGTTTAACAAAATACGCCTTCCATTGTCGGGAATATGGTCAATCAGGGAGTACGAAATGTTATCGCAGCCGGGTGAAGTGTCCTTGGGTTGGATACATTTTGTTAGTTCTGCCATGGTAAAATCGACGTCCAATTTTGGATTATAAGAAATAAATCGGGGACGAGGTGAACTACAATAATCAGGGCTTAATTTATTCAAAAGTTCATTGGCTAGATCTTTATCCACAATCTTTTTAGGTAATCTGTAGCCCTTAATCCACCTCATTTAGAAGGTGATCACTTCCTAGTGTCCCGTTCAGGACATTCCACATCATTTTCGGCGCGATAGAACTACATGCCAACGTTACATTGTGTTAGCGTATCGTGACATTATATTATTTTATTTTGTTAGAAAACTTACTTTGCGTCATTAAGAATTAGTTTCATCGAAATAAGAAATAAATCAATAACATCATCATCGATATCAACGGAACGGTGACAAGCGGCCGCCATTACGAAAAGCATCTTTGACTAGAACAGACGTGTTTTGTTTTGTTTGGATTTATAGAGAAAAATCTTATAATATAATTTATAACAGTCACTGGAGTCACATTTCTAAGTCTACTTGGAAAGTTTCCTACAATCGGGTGATGATTTTAGCACCCTATCTCTAGCCAAAGTAATCTTAGTCGGTCTGCCATCATGTAAAGTTATTAAGGCTGATTCAAAGCATGAATCGAAGATTTGTGTGCCTCTATTGTCTGTTTTGTATGACCAGTTGGAATGGTGACCATTAAAATCTCGTAGTACAATTTATTTTCACCTCCTAATGAAAATAAAGTTTCCCAATCTTTTTTGTGAGTGACTACACTGGCTGCAGGAGGGCAGTATATACCAATTACATCTTCCAAGTGCTCACAATTTCTTATTTTAATATGTAGAACTTGAATTTGACTATTAGGGCTTTGAGTTTGTACCATAGACGACTTGACAGATCTGTGGGTAAACACCGCTACACCCCCGCAACTGTCGTCTCTATCATTGCGGTAGATATTATAATTATTTATTTTAATGCAGCTGTCGAGATCTAGCCAGGTTTTAGGCTACAATTGTTCCATTGTAGAATATTAATTTTTTCACTTCGCTTCTGAGCGATAAAGACGAAGTAAACAGTTGAAAGCAGTTCTCATTACTGACCACTCAGATATATTTTCCACTGCAACCAAAATTAACCACTCCACACAGCATTTAAGAGTAATTCTCATGCCAAAAAAGTTTTAACGTTGGCTCCGTCCAAATTTGTGAAACAAATATATGCCTGAAGTTCGCGTGACATGCGACAGGAGATGTTGGATTTTGCGCATTAAAAGTACCAAATTCGTTTTAGCGGAATAACTCTAAAACTAAAGGGATTAAAAAAAAATCCGTTGTGACAGTTGTCGATCATGCATAAATATAATTAATTATATAATTTTTGTCCTAATAACCTGTAGCATTTCGAGGATAAATCGAAAAAATGTGAAAATTAGAGGTCATTTCGTGATTTTTATCTGTCGAGGAAACTTTATTGTTTTATGTTTCTGATTAATGTCTATGCTTGAATATATCGTGTAGTTACTCATACAATATTTTATTTTTTACTTTAAAGTGGATGTACCACTCTAAAATCAAATCGAAGATTAGGAATTTTTCCTCTGCTCCCTCTTAAATGACGCGGGGCCGTTAGACCGCTGCCCCCGCGCAGATTAAACCGCGCGTCTCCGTCTCCGCCATCGCGCACGTGATTCCCCGTCCCGAGCACCATCGCGGGGCACGGTGCAGTGTGTTAATAGCCTAATTTTGAGGGTTTATTCCCGTTCTGCGTCCGACATCCGTCCGAAACAAAATACTGTCAAATAAGTAATACTCAACTTAATCAAAACAACGGGAGTCGACACCCGTAAGCATAATTATAATTTGTTCACCTCACGAACTCGGAAAGGGTTTCTTTCTCATTAGAAATCTGCGCGCAAAAGCGTTTTTTGCATGCTAGCGTGGAAAAGGTTTTTGAAATTCGAACTGACGAAAAAAAAAAGATAATGACTCGTTCAACTACGCGATTTGTCGTACATCGCTTATTTATGTAATGTAAATCCGTCGGTATATTTTATTCTTATTATTGTTGACATTAAACAAGCGGACTATGGCCTAAACCCTCGTCTGAAAGGAGACTCGTGCCCAGCAGTGGGACGTACAAATGGGTTGACGATGGTGATGATTATGATTCTTTTATTTTATTTTTAATAAAAAATATAAAGTTAATAGCTTTTCATTCAATCCAATAACTATTTTAGTATGAGAGTAAGCATAATTCATTATAATAAGTAATAGTAGTTTCCAGAAGTTGTAGAATTTTTTCATTATTTTTCTCACGACTTTTATACTAAAATAGGTACATAGATAAACACTTTATTCACTGATATAACACAAATACAGATTTAGCATAAAAGAAAAAACAAAACATGATTGTCATAGCAGTGAAACGGC
>NW_020655058.1:0-11367 GCF_003589595.1 Hyposmocoma kahamanoa
ATTTCCTATTATTACTAGTTATTACTTAAGGTAGGTTATTACTTGGTGTACACTCCGCATATTAGCTTGGTGTAAGCTTACAGGTAGCGATAGGTGAAGACTGAGTTTTTAACCTTTTTGTCCACATCACTCAATAGTTTATTTCCATTCATTTTTTAAGTATTGTGTTCCTTATGTTTTGTAGAGAAATAAACACTTTTTATTTATTTATATTCATTTTATTAATAATTGTAACAAACTATTGGAGTAATTTCAATATGAAAAAATCAATATTACGTGACATCTCACTTTAGTTTCTGGTAGCTGCAAAGGTACCGACCGAGTGAGAAGCTTCATAGTTCTCTAGCCGAAAGCCGAAAAAGCCCAAAACAAGAGATCTGACAGATTTAGAACATTTAGTTCGAACTGCTGATTCGATATGTAAGCTCAGCTGGTAGAGCCATTAACCAATAACTCAAGTGGACTGTTGATCGTGATACAAAAAAGCATAATCGGGTATTTAGTACCCATTAGTATACTAGATTGCGACGAGTGCCAAATAGCATTTTTGTAACTAATTTGTTTCACATTGACAAGCTGCAATATACCAAAGCTACTCTAATATTATTTTTTAATAATATCAAGTGACAGGCCGAACAAGTCGTGCGCCTGATGGTAAGCTACATGCCTGTTCATAACAGTTGCAGTGCCACTTTGCAGCTTTAACTCGCAACGGTAGGAGGGGCACTGCCACTGCGCCTGTTACCTGAGACAAGTTTACAAGTCTCACTTGCCAGTAATTTCACCAGCACCTTTACCGGAACGCAGTAATAATAACTAAAACCGGAACGCAGTAATGCTCATATTACTGCTTGGTGGGAGAACTAGGTAAAGTGTGGTAGCGTATTAATAAGTTAGCATATAAGATCTATTCTTTAGTCTAAATAAGTCAGTTCGTGATTGACACTCGGTTGTTTCACTTGTCTCCACACGGCGACCTTTCTTTTTACGGGTGAGGCTGTGCGATGCAGGCTCCGGAGTCCCTGTCCAGAGCCCGCTGGCCTCACTAGAGGATCAGGCGAGCAGCGAACTGCCTCCGCCTTCTCTCCGTACGTCTGCGCCGAAGCGGGTGCGCGTCCGCCGTGTCCTCGCGCACCCGCTCCGCAGCCTCCTTTTGCGACATAACCTCTCCGCAAAAGGAGGCCACCGCCTCCCAGGACTCCTCGCTACCGAGCATAGCGGCAACCATGCTCGGCAGCGAGAGGTCCTGCCCTATTGTCCCCGTCAGGGCACGGCGCTGCTCATCCCACCGGCTGCACACCTCTAGGGTGTGCTGCGCGGTGTCATCCAAAGCGCCGCACTCGTGACACGACGGGGACGGTTCCCTCCTCGCCACCTTGTGTAGGTAGTGACCGAAGCAGCCATGCCCAGTCAGCACCAGCACAAGGTGGTACGACAGTGGCCCGTGGGACCGGCTCACCCACTATACGAGGACAGGACGGATCGCCCCTATGGTACGAGCTCCATAGGGGGGATCCGCCAAGCTCTCTTCCCACCGGTCCCACATGCGCTGCGCCGCGAGGCGGCGCTCCCGCTCGACCTCTTGGGGAGCAGGGTGCTCGCCTCGAACGGTTGGCGTGGACCTCCGCCAGGACAACGGCTTCAAGGTCCCACGGCGGAGTACCGGCGAGGATGCATGCGGTAGCGCAGGCCACCGTCATGTACGCCCTGCACATTCGCAGGGCGACCACCGTCTACCACGAGATCCCCAGGTACCTCAGCCGTCTGGTGGAGCACTACCTGGAGGACAGGGTGGTGCTCTTCCAGATGAGGGAAGGGAGGCGCGCCGAGCGCCCAACGAGGTGCGGAGTACCCCAGGGGTCCGTATTAGGACCACTACTGTCGAAACCTGGGGTACGGGGTACTTCTCTCCAAATCGCTCAATTTCAAATACAATTGCATATTACTTCCATAGTATAATGTCCTACGGGATTCTCATGTGGGGTAAAGAGGCGGATATACAAACCATATTTGTGTTGCAAAAACGAGCGATTCGTTCTGTGTACTTTAGGTTCTCAGATTTCTCTCAGAGAAAAGTTTAAGGAGACTAGCATCATGACTGTGGCATCATAGTACATTTACTCAAATATTTTTATGCCCGTAAAAGTATACACAATTTCGTTAAGAAAGAAGACATCTATAATATTAACCTTAGAACTAAGTCCAAACTCATGGTACCACGTTTTCATTTAATTAAGGCAAACGATTCTTTTATGGGGAACTGTATACGTTTTTACAATAAGATTCCGGAGCATATATTAAGATTACCATTTCCTAAGTTTAAAACTTACATCAATTGAAAAGTCATATTACAAAATTGTAGACTACGTGTTAGATAAAGATGTATGAAAAGACAACGTGGATCTAGATCCACACAAATATGATTCAAAATATATTGATTATATTATAAATGTATAGCATTTAAGTTTATTTGAAAAGAGCAATCCCTAGAGTTTCTTGCTCGTTCTTCTCAGAGAGGTCAGCGTAGTGAAATCAAAAAATCATAATCAAAATAATCTTTATTTCATAGGAAAGCATTAATACACTTGAAATCGTCACATTGGTTAAACTCTACCGCTCATTCGTAAGGCAGATTCCTCTGAGAAGAATGAGCAAGAAAGTCTAGGGGTTGAATGAGCAGTAGCTTAAAAAATGACGTTTTCTTATTGTTTTTGACTATGGCCTAAACTTTCGCGTGATAGAAGACCCGTGCCCAGCAGTGGCACGTATAAATGGGTCGATGATGATCAATAATAAGAAACATAAGCTTCATACCAAATTCATTGGTACTGCGTAAATACTCATATAAATAAATCCCCATACATTATAATCTGACTTCGACGCCGGATGGGGGACTATGACTTATTCACGAGTGCCCCGTATTACATTCGACTTACAGCGGATACAATAGATGCAGTGGTGCCCAAACTTATATTTTTTTGGACCCTATTATCGACATTAGAAGTCAACAAAGAATCGTTACAAAAGTTAGCCTGCAAGAGTCCGGATGATGTTGTGTGTTGATGACCGTAGTAGGAAATACAGTCCCATAGTCTTATATCTTCTATTAAGTTATGATTAAATTGCCCTACCCAACCTTTTGGTTATACGGAAAGGACACTATTACCTGCGTTAGGACCTGACCCCAGATCAGTCCGTTTACACAGACTTCATTCCGTTCCGTGGTTCCCGGCATGCTCCCGACGCCGAAGCGTCGCTCCAATTCCAAAATTCCTAAGTGGCTGATATCTAGTTTATTCTCTACTAGTCCTCCAAACTAATGCTAAAGATGCCAGTCGTAGTGTCTAGTGAAAGCCAGACAACTCGGTGCTATCTCGATAATTCCAAAAATTACGATACTTTTCAAACCATTTCAAAAGTAGGTTTCCATACTAAGGGGCTAGGCATCAAGACAGTCAAAACATTATTTCTATCAAGTTCGTTATTAAGTCAAATAATATTTTTTTTAAAAGTGGGTACGTGCGAAAAAAAGGGAGTTTAATATGGTTTCAGATTAGGGATACACATTACGATTCGATTTTTAGAAATATCCATTCAAGTATATACGATCTAGCGATTTTTTGTATCGATTCTTTTCAATGCGATTTCTTTTCTTTCAAATCAATTCAACGTCAACAAAACGGTCTATTTCTGAACCCCTATTGAATCGTAAGGCTAATCCTATATTATATTGACCTGCTAGAAAAGCGATTTGGCAACACCAAAGTACAATAACTCTACAATATTACTTCTACTATACTACTACTAATAATACTACTTCTGTGCCATCTGAACGTCTTTTCTCACTAGGTAATATCACTCTAAATGAAAATCGTTACCGATTGAAGTCTCAAAGGCTGTCAAAATTATATTTTATTTTATCGAAATTAATTTTGAAACGATTTTTAAGACATCGATTCAAGAACATACGACCAGATTTGTGGATCGATTCAGAGGTATATGATTCATTACGATCCAAAAAAATAATTCAAAGCAAAAAATCATGTATCCGTATATCAGATAGAGGTGACCTCACCTTTTACTACTATCGTTCTACAATTTCCACAGAATGTACTAAACTCTATAGTATAATATTGTGATGCCCGTATCACCAGAAAGTAAAATAACTGTTTATTTTAAAAATGAACTTATCTAATTACAAAGGACTGAAGTTTAACTTTACTTATATTTAGTGCGTTACTGATCTCAAGGCGACATAAGGAACAAAAGTGTTTGTTGCAGATCATAAATTAAATCTAATGTTGTTAAAATTATACCTAATATGTTTCGTGCACACATCATCCATGATGTTGTATTGATTGAAAGCGATCGTATCTTCTCGTCTCGATCTTTTTTCCTTTTTCTTAAAGAAGAAAGCAATAAAAATGATTGTTGGTTTAGTCCAGTCTCAAAAGTTTCCATATAAGTTTATATAAGTGTATTATATACTGAAAACATCAGTTTCGAAATTCCCGGGTGCTAGTTCCAACCATTATCGAAACTGAAATAATGAAGCGCATAGGACAATAGACAATACGGTAATGACCGTGGACTCATTTTTTGTGAAGATTTTTAGTGTCATTAGACATTTCCACGGCGAACGTGTTAATAAACTTCTGATAACCGGTGCGACTAAAGGAAGGAGACGTCGTTGTGGGCGAAGCTTGAGGCGATGAACAAATTAGAACAATGAGTTCTTTAGCACTTTCACACACGAACCCTGCTTCAGTGTACAGAGCTAAGATAAACATGTTGTGCGTCGAAAGATTCACCTTAGAAGCTTGTACCTTTATAATATACAGAGAGACCCATCCAAAATTTTGGCAATTATTAATCCATTTCAAGTGTAAGACCAATATTAAGATCTTACGTAAGTCAACTGCCTTTTATTAACATAATTAGGTATTATTTCGCACCACAATAATAAGTGCATTAAGACCAAAAAGAATTATAAAAGAAATAACGCACGTGTCACCAGCCATATACGCTATTGGACTGGTGCCAAATATTAGAAAAGTTTATTTGATATGAAATACAATATATTTGTTCTATTTCCGTTGTTATTTTTTGTATTTATTTATTCAGTCTCCCGAAAACGTTATTGTTTTAATTTTATTATAAAGGTGCGATTTGAGAGCTGTCTTTCCACTTATTAATTAATGTCGTTCAGTTTCAAGTTGTGGCTCAAGATCGTTAAATCATAATCATTCAAGTACAGGACCTTACTCGCTTGAGGTGACAATAATATCATCCAAGACGACGATGATTGAGCTAGACAGTAGGTGAACTTGAGATGCAACTCGAGATATGATTGACATTTTAGGTGATACGCAAGCAAAACCGAACTAAGGAGCTGATGTAATATTTTCAAACGTATGTTTGTTGTTGTAGAAGTTTGTAAAGGGGTAAACCCTCGAGATGGGCTACACGAACATAATTATATAACATCACCATGCAGTTTTTATTTTAGCTTTTCTGCACATGAGATTATAGCACTATTTCTGGAATAATGTAGATCAAACAGTATAATTCACAGACTTTTATGTGGTTTCCAAGAATTGTGAATGAAATATCTTTAGATATTTATAATCTACAGCATTTTACTTCACGTTCTGCTGGAGTGCACGAAAGAAGCCTCCCCGTACGTCATACCGATCCTTTTCTACGTCTAATGCATCCTGGGAAACAATCAGCGAGTGGTAAACATTACAAGGACATGGGACTTGTCAACATATGTTGCAGAATGTGTACAAATGTCTGCATTACAAATAGCAACTCATAAAGTTCTTTGTCATTCTTCTCATTTAATTAAATTTAATTAAACATTTAATTAAAATTTACTACAAATATAAATTAAAAGTACTTCGTGAAACCTAGCGAGGGTCCTTCACAGTTTGAGAAACACCTTGTTAAACGATGAAGAAAGTGACAATAGGGATTTGAGTCTGTATTGTAAAAGACCCTCACAGTGAACCGAAAGTTAAGGTATCAAATTGTTAAAAGCGTTCTTTATAATGCTGGGAAAAATTTGAATTAGTATCGATATTATTCAATTTGAGTATTGGAATTTTCGAGCTTTTCCACCATTAAGTGTCTTCTCAGTAGGGAAGATACTTCCCTCATACCTACGGCCACCACTATTCTGATGTAATAGACATCGTCCATATCCTTTACATCATATCAGCCGGAAGACGTCCACTGCTAAACACAGGCCTCTTCCAAAGATTGCCAGACTAGCCAGTTGGATGGGACGTGCAGCCATTGATCACCCATCCATCAATTAAGGAGGTGTTCGCCCTCTGGTTCGTGGTCCCCATTTGAGAACCTTTCTATCCCAACGGGCGTCAGTTCTACGAACTACGTGCCCTGCTCACTGCCACTTCAATTTGCTAATTCTTTGAGCTAGTCGATGAGTTTCGTTCTTCTACGAATCTCCTCATTTCTGATTCAATTGCCAGCTCCATAGCTCGTTGAGTGACTTTGAGCTTTATTGTGAGGCCCATAAGAGAGCCGTAGGTCATTACTGATTTTGAAGTATGAATTTTTCGTCACATTTGAGGATGTGACTCCATTTCATTCTGCCATCATCTGTCTTCATCGGTTGCGCTAAGTCGCCTGTTGGAGTGCAGCGCTGATTAATAGCTCTAGTTCTTCGGAGACCTGATCTGAACCAAATCATTCGGTATTCCTACCTCTAGTTTCTTTTCTTCCACCTTCACTGTCATCATCAGACGCACCACGTTGTCAGTTTTTAAATCGGTATTGTATTGTACATACTGCCAAATTCGATAACGTTAACACCATTTTGCCGATAGCATCACTAAAGTGCTGAGAATACAGCACGTCCGCACGGATAAGTGCTCTCAACCGCACTGCCGGTCCACGTGTATCATTAGACAGTATAGTAGTCTAGATATATAGATAACACGTTTATTGACTAGCCAACAACATACCACACTGTGGAAGTGTCAATGAACAGCAAAGAGAATAAACATTAATGAGTATACGCGAAAAACAGCTACACTCCCGGACATATAATTCGAGCCACTTTGCATTTCCAATATCAGAGTCGATACTCTAACCTCGAATTAAAATTTTTCCCGTACTAATACGGTTAATTTTACTTGGGTCGAGCGGTCGATGTCCCTAACATTGGCTTCATTTCGACGATGCTGCTGTATCTGTCGCGACTGCATTACTCTACGAAGTCTGAGGAGATAGTGGAGTACATCAGACATAAAATCAAATACACTCTGAGGGTTGAGCGGCTGGGATCCCGTCACAACGTGAATTTCAATTTGTTTGTGGTGAGAGTACCGACCGAACATCTATCGACTTTCGTGAAGGAAGAATTTTGGCCGAAGGGTGTCTTAAATCGGCGGTTCCGCGGCCGATTACCTGACACAGGATTGCGCCACAAGTCGCCGACGTAGGGTATATATTATATAGGCCATGTGGCCTGAAATAAATAAATAAAAATAAATAAAATTTCAGAATTAATTTTTTTTACAATTGAAGTTACAGAGATTTGAAAAATTTATATCATATACTATTCGTGTTCTATTTAGTTCAATTGATATAAAAAAATCATTGGTATATTATGTAAAGTATCTATGGAATGCTGCTGTTTTCTTGTAAAATTTCGAGGTAAGTTTGTGTTTTTTTTTCTATCGTGAAAATCAGTGTAAATCCTCAATTTTACTATATATTTTCACAGTGATTGATTCAAAACTTTCTCTGTTATGCGTGGTCAACCAAAGCCGTTTGAAGTTGTATAGACTCTTAAATGTTATGAGCTTAGAAAATGTTTGATTGGTTAAGAGCGAGCAGAGGAAAATTTCCTAACCTTCGATTTGATTTTAGTGGGGTATATCCACTTTAAAGTTAAAAATAAAATATTGTATGAGTAACTACACGATATATTCAAGCATAGACACTAATCAGAAACATAAAACAATAAAGTTTCCTCGATAGATAAAAATCACGAAATGTCCTCTAATTTTCACATTTTTTCGATTCATCTTCGAAATGCTACAGGTTATTAGGACAAAAATTAGATAATTAATTATATTTATGCATGATCGAGAACTGTCATTACGGATTTTTTTTAATCCCTTTAGTTTTAGAGTTATTCCGCAAAAAAGAAATTGGGACTTTTAATACTTTTAATTCAACATCTCCTGTCGCATGTCACGCGAACTTCAGGCATATATTTGTTTCACAAATTTGGGCGGAGCCAACGTCAAAACTTTTTTGGCATGCTCCCTCTTAAAAACTATTAATGCCATTGTAAAGCTACTAGGTATACTAAATCTAATTGTCATATGTCAAAAATATGGAAAAAACGTTTTCTTCGATATAACAATATTTTTGTTTTCTATCGTTTTAATAATAAAAATTCAAGATGGTCGAATTAAGTATCGGAAAGTGTACGGATACGGAACCAATAAATGACTACGTGTGTGTTGCGAGGTGGGGACAAAACAAACACAACCTACTAAAATTGCTCATGGATGGTTAAACAAGTCCCCGATCGTGATACATTTAGATAATACGTATCCACAAGAACACCCAACAATTTATTCTTTCATACTAATATTATAAATAAATTTTAAATAAATAAAATAAAATTTCATATTAACAAAACAAAAACAATTCGATATTTTTTTTTTCCTTTTTTTTTATAGTAGTCTAATTTATTAAGAGAATTGTATATTTATATGAGAATAAATATCTTAAACCTCAAAGTAACTCTATCTGTTACATTTTCACGCCTAAACTGTTGAACTAATGTTGATGAATGTTGGTATAGAGATAGATGGGATCTCCCCCCCGAAGGGGTTCCCGCCTTGTCGTGGCGGGGGGGCTCTAGTAGCCGTGGTCGATTTCATCCCACGGTGAAGCTAAGAGGAACCCACGGGGCCGGCCGATGGTGGTAGGCTGGCCCGAGGAGGAGGGCGTTCCGCGCGGGGCTCGTCTGGTCAGCGAGACCGCGCGGATGCGCGAGGAGGAGGGTCGCAAGGGGAGAGACGAGTCGGTGTGTCGTTGCCGCTCGTCCTGTCCTCCGCGACAGTGGCGGGGCTGCACCGCTTTCAATGATGCAGTAGCGGCGGGGCCGCGGGGGAAGAGACGTGTCGGTGTGTCGTTGCCGCTCGTCCTATCCTCCGCGACCGAACGTGGGCGGTTGGCCCGTGGTGGGCGCTCCAAGGGACTGTCTTCGGAGAGTCCACGCGGAAGCGCGTTAGGTGTTGCGGCGGAGCCTGCCATCAGATCCGCCGCGGGGGCTGGGGGAGCAGCCACTGAACTTCACAGTTGAGTGGATGCTGTCCTGGCCATCCCATGGCCCCTGGGTAGCGGACTCGGGGGAGTTCGTTGCCCAGTATAAAGGGGCCCGGGATGGAAGGCTCGTCTGGTGTTCGGCGAGCCTCACATTCGGAGTCGGAGGACCGATGTGTCTCCCTTCTCGGGGAGGGGCTGCGCAGGGCGCGGCCAGCCGCTGGTGGGGACGCGGACGAGTGCAACAGCGTACCCGTACCCCCACCTACAGCGGAGAGGAGGAACACTCCGGGGGTTTAGTGCGTTCGGGCTGCTCCTTTTCAGGGTTCAGCCCAGTCCCACATAACCCCGGCTCTGCCCCCGCGGGGCCGGGGTATCTGTAAGCAGATTCCCCCGGATTAACAAAAAAAAAGAGATAGATGGGACCTAGGAAAAGGACGTAGGCTACTTTCTGTCACAAAACAAAATCTTAAAGAGGGTGAATAGTTTGTATGGAGAACCAAAAAAACTATGAAAATTGGTATAGTACAGTAGGCTACTCGAACTACTTACTCTAAGCAAAGTCGCGGGCACCTAGTATAAAATAAAAGAGAAATTAAAATAAACTGAAAAGAAAAACAAACGAAAAGGGAATTAAATAACCTCAGTAATAAAGAAAACAACAACTTGCATGTGCTACAATGCTAATAACTAGCTCAGTATTTATTTTTGAAGTACATCACCGATTTTTAGCTATCATCTTTGAGAACCATAAGCCGTAGTGGCCGAATGGTTTGACCTACTGCCGCTCAAGCAGAGGCCGTGGGTTCGGATCCGGGTTCTCACCTCTGAGTTTCTCGGAATTTATTTATTTATTTGTATTCAAGTTACAAAGACCCATAAATACTTACCTTATAGACGTACATACATAATAATACAATAAAACACCAATAACTAATTATTATTTACACGTATTGTCTGCGACGTGTGACGCAACGTGGGTGTCCGATAGCCGGCCTCGGAAACATCGGTACGTGACACCCTTCGGCCAAAACTCATCATTAACGAAGGTCGATAGATCTTGAGTTAGTACTCTCACCACGAATGAATTAAAATTTACATTGTGGCGGGATTTATGTGCGAAATTAAATTTGAAATTCACTTGTCACATTTTAGTGAAGGAAAACATCGTTGAAGAAATTTTACAACTCTCGACAAACGTGTAAAGTCCCCAACCCATATTGGGCCAGTGTGGCCAAGCAGTAATATGAGCCTTACGTTCCTTCTCCTGTACTCTTGTTCTTCGTTCGACATTCGTCCGAAACAATTACTGCCAAATATGTAATACTCGATCAAATTAAAAGAAGCACGATGCGAACGAAGCTTCATACTCAACATTGACTTTCAATCTCGTCAAGTATTACTCATTGGACAGTAATTGTTCGGAGGGAGATAGAGAATATACTTGGAAGTATTTTGGAGGTTTCGAAGGGTAAGGGTGCTGGTGAAATTACAGGCACTTGTCATCTTGTTTATACAAGTTGACAAGTCTCAGTGTGATGGGCGTAGTGACAGTGCATTTCAGATCTTTGTCAAAGCCAAAGTCATATAATCATTTATTCCATAGGTAACATTTTTACACTTGAAAACGTCATTTTTAAGCTACTGCTCGTTCACTACGCCTGACCTCCCGGAGAAGAATGAGCAAGCAATTTTAGGGGTTGCTCTTTTTAAATAAACTTAAATGCTATAAGACTACATGTAGTCTACAACTTTGTAATATGACTTTTCAATTAAAATACTTTTAATGTAAGTTTTAAACTTAGGAAATGGTAATCTTAATATATGCTCCGGAATCTTATTGTAAAAACATATACAGTTCCCCATAAAAGAATCGTTTACTTTAGTTAAACGAAAATGTGGTACCATGAGTTTGTACTTAGTTCTTCTCTTAAGGTTAATATTAGGGGTTAAAGTATGAAATTGCCGTTTTATTGCAATAGGTTCTTTGAATTTTCATAGAATCTCATGGTTTGAGGTTTTCGAATGAAACTTTTTTCAAATGGTTTCTGT
>NW_020655059.1:0-17083 GCF_003589595.1 Hyposmocoma kahamanoa
CACCGCCACTCATGACTACTACAAAGGTACAATGTTTTTAATAATTTTTCATTTATTCCCACGTTATAATTATTTCTTAAATATTTAGTTGATAAATCCTTAATTATCTTTACCACATTATTCCGGGTGTTACTGCGCGTTCGTTCCAGACAGGGTTACGTTACGCATGTGAGTAGATGTCAAATTTAATTTGATATAGTCTGCTCGCTACGTAGAGCATTGAGTCTAGAATGCTTTTCGTCTAGTACGCAATGAGACTTTAGCTATATTATGATTGTAATGAAAGTTTTTAAATTATTTTACGTTTTTCGAGTTGACGACTGACACTCATATTGTTATTTAGGCAATAAGATATGGCACGGTATGGCATTTTGCATGGAATTTGCTTCAAGGGCACTGCAGCAAAAAATCGACGCGTACTGAGAGAGCGTTCGGAGAATTGTGTGCTTACATAATAAGATTGTGGCACGTGTTCGTCACCCACATCACTTTATCTATCTAGATCATATTATCTAGATTTATTTCTGTGAATGACACTGTAAAAATGTAGCCGACTTTTAAATGCCATCAATCCATTAAAAAATCGTAAACGTAACGTATGCGTCATATGCGTTTTAGTAGTAAGATAGTTTCGTTTAATCCCAAATATAACAAAAGTGCTGAGTTTCCTCCAGAAAAAATGTAAATGCAGAAGTAATTTCGTTATAATATTACTGACTTGGTAAGATTTTAAGCTGGATATGATATAATTAAATATAATTTATTCATTATGTTGAACATTTCTATGAAAATACAAACATTTGTTTCCTTAAGTGGACATTGGCTTAAAGAACGTCAAATATAGTAAAATTCCATTGGTATTTACATAATTCATTATTATATTTTTTTTGTGAAAATACTCTACTAGTTTGTTGATATAATTGATGCAAAGATGGAATTCAGTCAAAGAAAAATTCCTTGGATCCGGCTAGACTTGAACCAGCGACATTTTTGCCTTATTGCTCTCCCAACTGAGCTATAGAACGAGTCAGCAGACCTTACGAATTACTTTACGTGCTTGTTGCAGATTTTTGTTTTTGGTTTTAGCAGCTATTTTACTGTAGCGCTACCTGTAAGAAAACTATGATAACTATGGATATTATAATATGTAAACTATATTATTTTTCAAAACACTTGCTCGTAAACAGTGCCATATACAAGCAAAGTCGGCTGTAATGTGCAGAATTATGCCCACGGGCTTATTCATCACATTAACGCCTAATAACAAAAATGCATTTTTTAAAATTTAATTGCACTGTACTTTTCTTATACGTTAAGATTAAGCAAAAAGGTTTAATGCTCGAAAAATTTGAATTGTTTTATAATAAAAAAAAGAAACTTATGCTAAATTAATTTTATAAATTCAAATTCTGCATCATTCTTAGTATTCTGAAATTATTTATTTTAATGACTCCATGCGTTTTTGCCTTTTACCACATTTTAGTTCGAGTTGTAATATCTATAAAAGAATAGCTGGCCATCTGTTTATATAAAAAAAACAAAAATCAGCCATTGCCATGTAGCACGGCCGGTAAAAAATTCCAAACCTCGAGTCATTGAAGCGCTCAGCCGTCGGCTTCAGGCGTTTAATAGGCTCGTTAATAATTTCTTATTTACCGCCCTTCATATACATAATTATGTACTATATCACATTGTATAATTATTTATTATTAAATATTCATTATTGTTATATATATGAGATCACACAGTTCTCATACAACGGCTGCGATATAATATTTTGGTAACTAACAAATAAAACATTTTGTCTACACACATATCATAATCTCTCAATAATGTATTCAAAAACCCCAAATTACGATCAGCATAAAGGTAAATTGTTTTGTTAGAACAAATTTCTTATCTGTGAAAATGTTATTATTGCTTCATAATAACATCGAATTCGATATTATTATTACATTCAAATGTCGAATATCTCTGAAAAACAAAACAATTTGATTTGACCTCAATTCTAATATCAGTCGAGATGAAGTTTTATTCGAGATGACATGTCGATAGCAAACTATTTTGACAATTTCACACGTCTCTTGATATCGAACGATGTGATAATTGGGGCCGATTCTAGTTTGTCTACGAATTAAAAATAAAAGCTACGGTTGTGTGACATGCGTGAGAAAAGTTTTTATTTGCCGCCATTTCGCCAGTCGTAACCATAACATGCGGTTCCTGAACACATCACAGAGAGCGTATAATATGTGGGTAGATAAAACAGTGTATGTAACTGTACATAATTAGGCATTAAAACACTCGTGAGATGTTAACTTTTAACTCGTTTAACTCCTTTCATTATGTAACAGTCACATAAACTACAATCCCTCATGTTTATAAAAATTTCGGGAATTTCGCATGTCAACGCACAACACAATCTTTTGTTTGTGTTGAGGAAGCGTATTATTAATGTTACGCGTACCACTGTTTGTATATGAAAATATTCTAAACAATCCTTGAAGGAAGAATCTCACTCGATCTCAAGCTCAATTTCGCAAGAAAAATATTCAATATTTATTTCAGCAACCGTACCGACTTAATTACGATTAGCGATATGACATAAATTCAAAATAAAACATTCGTGAAACCATAAAAAAGATAAACCTGTTTGTAAGTATAAATGTCAGTCGCCTTGTCTATCTAATTCAAAAAACTGCAGAACAAAGTCTTTTAGCTATTTCAGCCATATAACCTGCCAGTGTTACGTAAGCAGCAGTGAGTCATTAGAAAAAACCGGTTTACCTTTTGCTACACCACCTTTTCGCTCGCAGGTGTCTGCATCAAAGTACCTATCTCGAGGACAGGGCCTCCAATTCTGTGTCTCCATCATCTCTTAACTTTACGAACATACTACGTCACTCATTTTACTCTAACACTATGACTTTCTCTTTTTATATAATTATGTAAATGTGTTGTTTACTTCATATGTGTCCACAACCGTCATAGCACGACAGTTTGGCGCCCAATTTCCAACATTCTGGCACGTCACTTAAATACGTAATAAATCAGCATAAATTATTATTAATCTATGTATTAACCCAATATTCATTCATTTCTACGTCCATATCATGCAATGGTGAATTACCATCATAATACGAAACACAATTTAGGAAATTGCAATTCACATTCAATACAATTTTACGTATTTCATGGGCTATATTTTAACTCACGATTGACGGTAGCGGGCACAGTTGCCACAATCAAAACTAGCATAGTTAACTCCCACATTACATTAACAAGAGATTTGAAATAATAAAAATAACAAATTTTACCACCATGCAAAAATATTATAGTCTTTTTTTATATATATAATATCTAGTGACGGGACGAACGAATTTACCTTGCTATGGTGCAGACACTTAACGAGCGACTTTTCTAGGTTGGTCATCAACTGGAATTGAGATGTTTTCCGACAACAATATGGCGGGCATAAATTGATCATCGCTGCTAGTAAGCACAGCTACTCAGTGGGTCACCCATACGAGCCGCTTCGTCGGTCCAATATAAGTAACTTAGCTGACTGTCCAATTCTTATTCATTACATGGCCTATTATCCTAATCACATTTTCGAAATAAAAGGTAATTATATATAAAATAATACATCCATAAAAATATAATAAAGATATCGAGTTCTTAGGTTTTCGCGATTGTTACACATAGGAAATGAAACTATTTTTCCGGATTTAAATTCTAAATAAATAAATATATAATAGGGGTTAAAGTATGAAATTGCCGATTTGTACTGAAAATCTAAATTGTTTATTTTTTAAATTTTTAACAAATTTATTTAATCAAAATAGTTGTCATTATTATCTATACATTGCTGCCATCTAATGGGAAGGTTATTAATGCCTTTGCGATAGAACTCCGACGATCTAGACTGCACAAACTGTGTGAAAGCATTTTGTACTGCCTCCTGGGAAGAAAACTTCTTGTCACGTAGATAATTGTCCAAATCACGAAAAAAATGGTAGTCCGTTGGAGCAAGGTCTGGTGAATACGGAGGATGACGAATGGTTTCTAACTGCAGTTCCTGAAGGGTCAAAATGGTTTCTCGTGCTGTGTGAGGTCTCGCGTTGTCGTGGAGCAATAATGGTGAAGATCGATTCATGAGTCGGGGCTGTTTTACTGCTAGTTTTGTCAACATGGTTCGGAGTTCGGCACAATAGACATCTGCCGTTATTGCTTGACCAGATCGGAGAAAACTATAGTGAATAACACCATGCTGAGACCACCAAACAGTTACCATTACCTTTTTATTGGTAAGTTTTGCTTTAGGACACTGTTGTGGCATTTGACCTGGGGTCAGCCATTGCATTTTTCTTTTCCGGTTATCATAAAGAATCCACTTTTCATCACATGTTACAATTCGATCCAATATTCCTTCATTTCTGTACCGGTTCAAGAAGGCAACACAAGTTTCAACACGCGTTTCTTTCTGCAGATCAGTCAAATCATGAGGCACCCATTTTTCGTATTTTTTTATTTTATTGATTTGACGCAAGTGAGTCAATATTGTGGGTAAGGTAACGTTAAACCATGCCGCTAATTCCTGGGTAGTTTGACTAGGATCGGCTTCCACTATCTCTCTTAATTCATCGTTATTCACCTGTGTGGGCGGTCTTCCTCGTGGCTCGTTCTTTAAGTCGAAATTTCCATCACGAAAGCGTTTAAACCAAAATCGCACGGTGCGTTCATTAGTAGACCCCTCTCCAAACGCAGCATTGATATTGCGGGCTGTTTCTGCCGCGGTAGTTCCGCGTCGGAACTCGTATTCAAAAATCACTCGAATTTTCGCAGTATCCATCTTTCTTGTCTAAATTGAATAACAAAAACAATTGAAAGTCGATATTCAAATGTTTCAAATTTAAAAAAAAAAATCACAGAAACCATTTGAAAAAAGTTTCATTCGAAAACCTCAAACCATGAAGATTATGAAAATTCAAAGAACCTATTGCAATAAAACGGCAATTTCATACTTTAACCCCTAATATAATATATAAAAACTATTGTAACTATAATGAAAAAATAGGGTGGTTTGCATCAATATTAGACATAACTGGATGAAGACTGTACCATCTCAGTCAACCGTGACCATGGGACCTGTAAAGGGCCCGAAACGTCGGTTTGTACGAAAAAACAAATATACGCGATTTAAATCCGGAAAAATAGTTTCATTTCCTAAATATAATAAAGAGTTAAATAGAGTGACAAGGAAATGCCATCACTCGGGACAAAGTTTAGATATAAACACGTGGTACGCCAGAAGCAGATCGCCACATGCAAACTGGACGTAATAGATAGTTCAAACCAATAGTAGTAATGATGGTGGGCGTCGTATGGCTGAAATGATGAATGATGGATCAATACGGCAACTAATACAGATCTGCAGTGCGTGTACAAGTATTCGTGGTCAAGGCTGTGCCCGAGGACCTATGTAGTCTTTACAAGGAAGGACCCGGAGGAGTTTCTGAGTAATAGATTTCCTTTATTAGCGGTAGAGTTTTTTGTGAAAGAGGTCGTCCAGGGAAGTACTTAACCTTACCTATTTGTGCCGCCAAGAAGTAATATGAGCATTACTGCGTTTCGATTTTGAAGGGCAGGGGTGCTGGTGAAATTACAGGCACACGGGACTTATCAATTTATGTCTCAGGGTGACGGGCGCAGTGGCAGTGCCACTCAGATCTTTGTGATTTGAAGCTCTGAGTGGCACTGCAACTGTTATGGACAGGCATGTCGTTTATGACCTGGCGCACGACTTGTTCGTCCCGGTACACGACGTGTATTATAAAAAAAATATATTTGTTACCGAAATTGGGTCTTTATTAATTTTAAAGCTTCTTGAAAAAACCTGAGCGACAGAGGCCAGAGGTAATAGAAGTGCGACAAAGTTTGCATAGGCCTAAAAATCTTTTAAAAATTTTATTCAGGGAGCTTTCGAGAAATGCGTATTAAAGAAGACGAAATTGACAATAAAATTCGAATGGTCTTCACAACAACATTTTTATTATATTTTATTTTTATTACAACGTTATTATCTCCTTATATATCTATCACCTTGTCATATTATTACCATCACGATCACATATTATAGATTATCTTAACTCTTATCAATTATCTTGTAGCAGTGAATGTAGAATAATCCCTACAGAAACCCAATCGAAATATCAAGTATTTCCAGAATGACACCTGTGCAGGAAAACAATGTGTTAAGAATAATATGGAGATTTTAAATTAAAAATAATTCACAAAATTTTACGTTTACCTCTTTAACCCTGAAAACAAATTTTATAGATCTTAAAACAAACCCTTAAAACTTCTCGTCGCGCTACGCACGACTAACGGTTGCCACCGCTGAGCCGCCGACTCTAAACCGACTACCAAATTTCCTCATTGGTGGCGGAGCTGTAAGGCACGCTCACTTCCCGACCCCGAATGTACGGCGTCTCTCCAGTTCCCAAATTCCTATGCGGCTGAAGAGACCGGAAGATGTCAAGCTCATCCTCTACTAGCTCTAGCTAGTGCGGGAGATGCCAAGTGGCAGTGTCCTGCGACAATGTCCGGACATAGCCACCGAGTTAAAAAAGGGCAACTCACGTGCCCCGCGCGTCTTCTAGCCTCGGGCCCTCAACTACACCGCTACTAAGACGCGCTAGCTGCGCGCGAGACAAACGCCCCGGTCACCATCTACCGGGGCAGACGAACGTATTCGTCCCTGCAGCTAACTACAAACCCCGGCGAGTCCATACCCAAGTCCGGGTCCGCCAGAGACGCCCGTGAAGATGTATCACTGGCGGAGGGCTTGGCGCGGACACCCACGGCACCCAAGTCTTGCCGTCGACTCTCGGGTCGGTAGATAGGGACAACCAATTCTGGGCAATCGGAATCTCCTCGCAAGATGTCACCAGCAAAAGACAGCAGATCATAATTGCGTCTTGCTTCTAAAAAATTAAACCCCAAGACGCCAAGGAGGAATTTCGAAGAGTATAAAAATGGGTAGTACCCATAAACTTTCTTATACAAGTATCTCTAAATCTCTTTTGGATTTTCTCCAGAAGCAGGGCGTAGACAGTCTCGTGTGGGTTCCAAATTACTGAGGCCGCCTCAAATTTACTGCTGACCAGGGCTGTATAAATAAGTTTCCTGACCCTGGGATCATGAAAATCGCGAGCGTTCCAGATAACATAACATAACCTCTGATAGCAATTGGTAGCTGGCGTTGTCACGTGCTTATGAAAATGAAGACTACTATCGAAAACGACCCCTAAGTCTTTAATAGACTCTACATGGGTAATGGGTTAGTACCCAACATTTATTTTGCATAAAGAAGATTATAAGCACGGCCAAAACGTCGTCGTGACGGCTAATGTTGATATTGGATTGTTATGTTTATGCAAGTGCGTGTTCTTAGCACTTACTATTTATTGTTATTTTTGCTTAATTGCCTTGTTTGTGGAAACCTGTAACTGGCTGTATATATCTATTCCTGTGTGTATTAAGTTTTTAAAGCTGTTAGATTTCCATGAATAAATAAACATTCAGGGCGCAGTGTTGCTTTTCCATTAAGAAGGCTCAAGAAAAAATTAAGTCTGTGACCTATTAAATATGCCACGTTGCTTCAACATAATTCACAGAGCTGACTCGTGAAAATCATCTGATATCATAGTCTCGTGTTTACAGATAAACTGCTGAGTAATAATAGTTTTGCACCATTTTTATTCCCGTCATCCATAATCTCTTCGCAAGTCATTGTTATTAGAGTAATATAAAAAAAACGCATTGTAACTTACTTGTTGCCACTTTTATTGTTAGGGGACGAGAAATTCAGGGATTGGTACATCTAACGAGATTAATTAATTAATTAATTTTACCCGTGATTTTATTAATATTGAAACCTTAAAATTGATAGTAATTGTAATACATTTCTGTTTTACTTGTTTACAAATAAAATTTACCAGACGGGCATGAGCCTTTCCAGTCCGAATATGGTATGTTGTTCAATGGGAAAGCAGCAGGAAGAGTAATGCAACGCTGCGAACGCCATAACCGAATCTGTTTGCGTTACTGAGCTGTTTCGGCACCCTCTTGTAGGTTAGGTTAGGTAAGTGTTAGTTAGTTTTTCATAAAAAAGCAGAACCGAATTTCTTTACGATTCCCATTGCAATTGCACTGGCGAGTTTTGTTACTATTTAATTTTTACCACATTTATCAAATCATGAGGTAATTATTAATAACGGTTGGTTATTATCAACACAATGAAAATTTCACAGTGTAAATTTTAATTCATTTGTGGTAAGAGTACCGAGTCAATATCTGTCGACCTTCATGAAGGATGAGTTTTGGCCGTGTCATGTACCGATGATTAAGAGGCCGACTATCGGACATCCACGTTGCGTCACACGTCACAGAAAATTGGTGTAAATAGTAATTAGTCATTAGTGTCTTATTGCCATTTATTTTAACTGCCTCCGTGGCCTAACGGTTACCATGCCTGACTGCTACGCAGAGGTTCAAGGTTCGATTCCCGAACCGGGAGAAATATTTATGTAGCCTATATTTATTTCTCTCGTGAGTGTGAGTGTAATTTGTAGTTTCCTATGTGTATGTGGTATTATGGGTCTCTGTAACCTGAATATAAATAAATAAATTAAATGATTAATACTTATCACATTAATTACACTTACCGTAACATATATATCACTTGAATTTTATACAGTATTAAATACGATATTACACCTAAAATGCTTTCATTATGGGGTTTCCATAAAATTTGATGCGACAGGGAAACAATAAGCAACTACCCCGTTGCCTTTGGCAACTGCTCAAATAGTTGTTTAGTAATTCTGTAGCTGTTTGGGTTTACGCTACGTCACAAAATGGCCACAGTAACCACAAATTGGAAACAACATAACTTCATGTAAGTACTATGTAGTGGTTTCGATGCTTCTCGCTCAGATTTAATCCCAGATTAACCAAATTTAAAAGCTGGTGGTCGTCTCAAGACAAAAAACTAAATTAGTAAAAAGAAAAATTTGAAATTGGTGCTTTACTAGACATGTCATCATAAGTAAATAATATTGTGTTACTTTCTTCCGCTATTTCAGGTAAAAACTCGTGAATTAACTGCTAGGCTGTCTTTACACCAGAGATGTGCGAGGTAGCGAGGCGGTGCGAGGATGTGTAGCGGCGCTGTGAAATGTGATGTGATGTTTTCCACCAAAGCTGTGCGAGGTTGGGTTACGAACTCTTTTCAGCTATCCGTGGACAGAGTACGGTGTGGTGGGGTGAGGGGTGGCGATATGTCAGTGTCAGTTATTGTCATACTTTCATAGGTGAGTATAAGTACTAAAGTACATACTTTCGTAGCTTTAGTTTCCGTTTTGCACACATTCCTCGCTCGCATCCTTCGCTTACATTCCTCGCACTCATCTCTCGCACACATTTCTCGCTATTTTGTATGTACAAATACTTAGCTCCGCTAACCCTTTTTCATCGAAGCTGCGCTAAGTGAGCCTAGAAAAATGAAGTAATTCTATTGGTGGGTTTTTTCCTCGCACACTGCATCGCTACGCTAAATTTTTAATGTGTCCTTAAAGCTCTTTATAAGACAGGATCGTACTGCTACAGGTATCCTAAATATAACTTCAATAGGTATTCAAGTTTACCTAATAAATATTACAAGTTTTAATATCGTGATACCCTTTTAACCTTTTTCTTTATTAATAGTCGTACGCCGCGTTATGCTATTATAGTGGTGCCAAAAATTTCAAGCATCAACATGTTTGTATTCTATTTCTCACTAGTAGTTATTTGCGTCTTTTACTTATTTTTCACAAGAACGTTCAGCTATTGGAAAAATAAAAATGTCGCCGGCCCAAAACCAGTACCTTTGTTTGGAAACATACGACAGTCAGCACTGCGACAGAAATTCATGGGAGATGAGATCCGAGAAATCTACGAGCAGTTCCCGAATGAAAAAATTGTTGGACTATACAGAATGACGACGCCAACCCTGCTTATTCGAGATCTGGATATTATAAAGGCAATAATGATTAAGGACTTCGATTTATTTACCGATCGTGGTGTAGAATTCGACAATAAATTACTTGGAGCCAATATGTTCTACGCTGATGGTGACTCTTGGAAAGTACTTCGAAGCTACTTCAGTCCTCTCTTCTCCACAGGAAAGATCAAAAACATGTCATACCTAATATCTGAATATGCCGATAAACATGTTCATCAGATTGATCAAACGTACTGTGAATCACCAGAAATGAAAATTACAGAACTTACACGCAAATACACTCTTTCTACGATTGCGGCTACTGCGTTTGGTTTAGATCTTGAAATTAATGACAAAATTTTTGAAACTCTTTTTGAGATTGATAAACTTATTTTCGAAGCGAATGTTTCTATAGAACTGGATATGGCCTTTCCTGGTATTCTCAACAAAATAGGAAGCTCACTATTCCCTAAAAAAGTGACGCAATTTTTTCTTGATTTAGTAAAAACTATTGTTAAGCAAAGAAATGGAGAACCCACGGGAAGAAACGATTTCATGGATATAATTTTGGCTATGAGAAAAGACGGTGAAATTAGCAAAACCAGAGGAGACAATAAGACAACAACATTGACTATTACCGATAATTTGATCGCAGCACAAGCTTTTCTATTTTTTGGAGCTGGCTACGAGACGAGTGGCTCTACTTCGACTTTTCTGTTATATGAATTAACTGTAAATCCTAACGTGCAAGAAAAGGTTATAACAGAAATCGATTACTTACGATTCTTTGATGGAAATGTCATACTTAGGAAGAGTATTTGACGAAACACTTCGAATGCATCCGATTGTCGAGACCCATGCAGTACAAAGAATCGCACTGAAGGAATATGCTATTCCTGGAACAACTGTAACTATACCCAAAGGTATGATGGTATATGTTTCACCGTCTGGTATTCACTATGACACAAAATATTATTCGAATCCAGAGGTGTTTGATCCTGAGAGATTTACACCAGAACACGCTAAGAATCGATACTCTTGTGCCTACTTATCGTTTGGTATTGGACCAAGACATTGTATTGGTAAGTATCAAATACTCATGAATATTGTGACATTATTTCTACGATGATTTAGATGTTTCTACTGTACGAACAATTTTATGGAGAGATTTAATGGAGATCCCAAAAAAATTACCCAATTTCGGGGTTGAAATCCGACTGCAGAATTCAAAAACTTAATGCACGAAGTATAGACATTATGATCAAGGCAAACTTGCAAGTGGGGTCCGAAGAGTGAAACCAGTTTAATAAAAAGAAGAAACTACTCATAATAGACAAGAGAATATGTATAGCTGTGGACATTACATAATGTGACTTTCCCAAATGAGCTTATCATTAGATAATAGTGCCTAAACGAAATCTTAACATCTTTATTTTGTATTTTCAGGCCAGCGCTTAGCAAAAGTTCAAGTCATGATGTTTGTCACGAAATTGTTATCCAAATTTAGACTAGAACCGTGTGAAATGACGCCAGCTCCCAAAGAGATGAAGTACAATGGACGTAGACTAGTAAGAAGTCCTGCTGGTGATTTGTATCTAAAATTTGTCAAAAGGGTTTAGTACGTATTTAGGGTGATAGCATTGGCAAGTAAAAGCATAGTGATTCCTCGATTCATACGTAGCATCGCGGCTTATATGTCTGCACATTTGCATAATAATGAAAGGTGCGGGTCACAACCAGCGCTGTACAACGCGAGTGCATCGCGAAATTATGCAGATGTGTACGTCCACGGCACCCGGCACCCGGCGCAGCGGGTGCGCACACATATAATCCATGCCGCTAGGTTTGTATGGAGTTACCATAGTAGTCCTAATTTGAAAACCATATAACTCCGTATCTGGGCGACATCTTTTTACTCTTCAAGCGTAATATCGGGCAATTAAAGCTAAATATATAATTTGTACACCTTTTGATTACAAAACATAAGATTGTTATGTAATTAGTTCTAGTAATTCTATTTTTGTGTTTACTCAATAGTTCACTGTACTGGAGGTTACGCACTTTTTGAATTTAGCCGACGCCATGCTTGCCTTATTATTATAACTATATTAAAAGGTAATCGATGTAATTGTGCAGTAAATAATATTATTTTTAAAGGTAATTTTTAAAAGTACTCATGATTTGAAAAGTTGTTATTCTGTCACCAAGCTCTACCTCTGCAATGTGACATATTTAAAAAAATGACTTCCGGCTTTTTTCTTTGAACAACATTTACTTACTGTGTTTGTTACTATAATTACATTATTTCCAATAAATTAAAAAAGCGAACAAAGTTGTAAATAAATGCATTAATAAAATAGAGCAACATGTTTTAAAAGTTTTTAAGTATGTGTCTATTTTATATTCATGTTATCATTTAAATATAAATAAAATGTGTCGCTCCGAGATAACAGCATAATCTGTGACCCAGTTAAAAGAGGTAAAATATTTATTTTGATATTTATAAACATTTTTTCGCTCGCTCTTATCCAAGGTTAGTCTCAAGTTTCATTTGAGAGGTTATTTGAAGAGGTTTTATTTACTTTGAAGCCGGTAGCCATTGACAGTACATGGTACGTATCTTCAAAAATTAAAAGCGGGAAGTTTTGAAAATTATTTAGTAGTCTGTGGACTTTTGTTTGTGACAGTGAACAAATTTGCAAATAACCTTTGCCTTTTCCTCAGCGGAAAGAATTAAAAATTCATCAAACTATTTTATCTCGTATTTTATTTTAGTGTTCAATTTTATCAAAGAGTATCAGTACCGTAGTACCGTGAACAGACGTGACAGTCTATACCTGTTAGGAATAGCCAGGCACTTAGAATAATAAAGCATAGAATCATAGTTTCATATCAAACAAATTGTCGCAAGTGAGGCAAAAATCAAATTCATGTAGGCTAGTTTTAGTAGTAGGTTAATTTTCGGTTTTAGTGAATATTTATGTAAAAATACAAGTTGAAACGCGTTACTTCCTTGTGGAATGTGATGTTCGTTTCTATTTTATGATTGTCTGACGTATTTTTACACTCATTTACCGCACATTTCGTCATTTTTAGCTAAAATTCTTGAGCTGTTCGCGGTGCAAGTTGACCTTGAGCATTGACGGCTCGCCCGCTCGTGTAGGTCCTTTGAGAGCGCTTCAATTTGCCTCACTTAGCGTGTGCGGACTAAATTTCTATGCGTTATTATTCTAAGGCCAGGCAGATAATATTGAGTGTTTACCAATTATATTTATCCATAGTTGGGGAATTAACATAAAGCCCCTGGCAAGTCGCTATTAGTTTCACAATATATTCCATTTTGCTTTGACCCAGGGCCTTCCGCTTACTATTTATAATTATTATATTACTAAAAAGAAATATAAATTAAGTAAAAGAAAAAAAATACGGTGGAGTTGTTAAAATTATTGATATTATGATAAGTACTTTTCCTTGTGGAAAGGCAAATATCTTTAGACCATGCAGCCTAGTCAGTTGTATATAGATATCGTTGAGCCTAGTCTTTTTTTATATTTTTTAAATTTATAAGTTAGTGTAAGCTTAGTAACATAGAATCATAACATACTTTGTTATTGTGTAGTCAGAACACTCTGTTGTTTATTAATCTATAATTTATATTTTGTCTCGTTTTAACATGCGTCATTACATGCTTGTAACCTAAATGTAGCTGCAGGAAAAAAAATCACTTACGCGGATGACACGGCGTAGTATTCTCAGGTGACACATGGGAGAAAGTGCTAAATGGCTTGATAGGAACCTTCTAACTCCAAATACTGCTAAAACCATATATATATGTCTCTCCCTTAGAAACTCCTCCTAACCAGATGAGAGCTTCAAAATTAGGATTCATAATTGTGACTGACGTGGCACACAAAACTGTACCTGTCCCTCTATAACGAAATATCATCGCCCACAGACTATCATGGTATTATCAAATGGACTTGATTTCTAGTAGAGTTTGAAAGTTAATTTGGATTTTTAAAACATAATAAAGGAATTGTTAAATAAAACATACATAGCTCTTGTGCAATCTGTTGTGGTATATTACATTCCAGTACGGGGCTGTACTTCAAAGACTAAATTTAAACTTGAGAGGGTTCCGAGAGCGTTGTTATAAGTGATGTACCTTCTCAAAATTCCCTTGTAACGGCAGATCTAAATTTAACTTATTTTTAGATATACAGTCCATTGTAAATTCGACTTGTATTTTATTTGTACATGCAAGTTTGTGGTACTGGCGAAATTACAGGCACCCGGAACTTGTCAAGTTATTTATTTTATTTTTTATTTATTGAGGTACAAACAGTTACACATATAGAAAAAAGTACATATTTTAAAATTAACTTATAAATAAATCTATAGTCCCCTAAATGTAACAAAAACCCCTAAACAAAAAGTAGGTACACAGACAATCTGATAGACAATAAACAACTTCAAGACCTATAGATATAACACATACACCACAAAAAACTCATGCATAGGATCAACGAATCAGAACAAACATATTCAGCAATAAAAAGAAGTAACATTTTTGCAATTCATCAGTGTACCTGTTCAGCTATTTCTGATTTGTGTTATATACAATTTATAATAATAATACTGCTATCGCGGCATGCGAGAACACGGAAAGATTTACATTGGAAATAACATAAGAAAACATGATTTCCACTTAAGATAAGCACAATAGTTAACATTATATTACTATTAATTAATTACTATAAATATAATAAAATCGAAATATTAATAAGGTAAACTTCATTTCAGACAATAACATGAATCATAATTAATATTCTTTCAATCAAATCCAGAGATATTAAATGTAAGCGTCACCCTTTATCATAAGGAATGAGAATGGATGGTATGCAGGCCAGAAACTTTAGGTAGGAACAACATATTATACTGCTCCTACATATTACTATAGAAAGGTTTAGATTTTTGATGCTATTACGTAAATGTTAACCAATCATTATTTATTTGTTGTACTGCAGGACTCCTGACTCCATTGTAAAACTCAAGACGGCCCAAGCAGCACACCTGTATTTTATATAATATTTTTTATTCCCGTCATCCATATTCTCTTCGCAAGTCATTGTTATTAGAGTAATATAAAAAAATGCAATATAACTTATTTGTTGCCAATTTTATTGTTAGGTTACGAGAAATTCAGGGATTGGTAAATCTAACTAGTACTTAAATACTTAATTAATTTTACCCGTGATTTTATTAATAATTAAACTTTAATATTGATAATAATTGTAATACATTTCTATTTTACTTGTTTACAAATAAAATTTACCAGCCGGTAATGAGCCTTTCCAGTTCGAATATGGTATGTTATTCCATGGGAAAGCAGCAGCAGGAGGAGTAGTGTGACGCTGCGAACGCCATAACCGAACCTGTTTGTGTTTTTGAGCTGTTTCGGCACCCTCTTGTTAGGTTAACGTATGAAAAAGCAGAGCCAGAACCGACACAAGGTTTTACTAGTGCGGGGCTATGTTGAGTGTGTAAATAATTGTTATGTATATTAGTCTTTATGGTATGTATTCTAGTAGTCTTAGTAACCTGCATATAAATAAATAAATAAATAAAATTATTAATATTTATAACACTGATTACACTTACCATGACATATATATCATTTGAATTTTATATAGTATCAAATACGATATTACAACGAAAATGCTTTCATTACGGGGTTTCCATTAAATTTGATGTGACAGGGAAACAATAAACAACTATCCCGTTGCCTTTGGCAACTGCTCAAATTGTTGTTTAATAATTCTGTAGCTGTATGGGTTTACACTACGTCACAAAATGGCCACAATAACCACAAATTGGAAATAACATAACTTCATACACTATTTAGTGGTTTCTGTGCTTCTCGCTCAGATTTAATCCCAGATTAACCAAATTTAAAAGGCGGTGGTAGTCTCAAGACAAAAAACTAAATTATTAAAAGGAGAAATTTGAAATTGGTGCTTTAGTAGACATGCTATCATAAGTAAATAATATTGTGTTACTTTTTTCCGCTGTTTCCGGTAAAAACTCGTGAATTAACTGTTAGGCTGCCTTTCCACTAGAGATGTGCGAGGTAGCGAGGCAGCGCGAGGATGTGTAGCACTGTGAAACGGTGTGATGTTTTTTCACCAAAGCTGTGCGAGAATTTCGTTATGAACTCTTTTCACTCTTTTCAGTAGCTCTAATTTCCGTTTTGCACACATTCCTCGCTCGCATCCCTCACACACATCTCTCGCACACATTCCTCGCTATTTCGTATACATATATACTTAGCTCGGCTGAGCCTGTTTCTTCGGAGCTGCGCTAATCGAGCCTAGAAAAATGAAGTAATCCTATTGGTGGATTTTTTCCTCGCACACTGCTTTGCAACATCGCACATATCTAGTGGAAAGGCAGCCAAACAATGTCTAGTTAAAAAATGAATTGAACATCACTCGTTGAATCTTGCCTGTGACTGGAGCGATATTGAATAATACTCGTTTAGTATATCTTACCAAGCTTGCACAAAACTATATAAAGAATTAAAGAGATATGGTTTTTCCTGACATTCTTAAAATACTAGAAACTGCATTGTTCCCTAGAAAAGTGTCTACATTTTTCCATAATTTAGTAAAGACAGTAGTTAAACAACGAAATGGGGAGCCCGCTGGGAGGAACGATTTCGTGGATATTATTTTAGCTATGAGAAAAGAAGGCGAAGTTACCAAAACTAGCAGAGACAATAAAACAAGAAGTTTGACTATTACTGGCAATTTGATCGCGGCACTCGCGGCATGTGTAACCCGCTATAAATAGCGGGTTACGAAACAAGTGGTACCACTGCAGCTTTTCTACTATATGAATTAACCGTAAACCCTGACGCACAAAATAAGGTTATAGCTGATATCGATAAAATGTTAAAAAACACGGAGGGGAAAGTAACTTACGATTTTTTGATGGAAATGTCATACTTAGGAAGAGTATTTGATGAAACTCTTC
>NW_020655060.1:0-11042 GCF_003589595.1 Hyposmocoma kahamanoa
AAGGATTGGTCGCATGTTATTAGCTGTCATTTAAGACTGGATTTTAGGTTGTTTGGCGTAGGAAAGTTGCGACACGTGTTATCCCGGCTTATTCCCAGTCGTCACCACAGGTTTTGTTCCCACTGGCGACAAATAGGTAAAAAAAACCATATGTTACCAGGTACCAAACGGGGTAAAAAAATCTCAGTAGTTGCTAGTGGTAGCAAATGGAATAAAGAATCCCAATTAATGTTTGTTTAACGCCGCCATCGAAAGCGAATAAAATTTGAGTTTAATGATAAAAATATAGACTGAACAGGCAGATAGTGTCCAGGCTGTCTGAATCATTGTAAATGATGATTTTTACTGTGATTTTTAATTGTTGTATGGTATAGGAAATATCTGATAAAACAGATTTTTTTTAATAAGATCATTAAACTCGAATTTTATTATTCCCTTTCGATGGCGGCAATAAACAAACATTTATTGGGATTTTTTATTCCATTTCTTACCACTGGCAAGTACTGGGATATTTTAGATTCCATTTGTCGCCAGTGGCAACAACAGATCTTTCTATCGCATTAGTCACCACCTGGCAACATACACACATAAAAAAAAGTTTGCGATCACTTCGAAAAACTGAAATCTTTTTTGTTACTGTAGATTATATTATTATTTTTTCTTCTTTTTAGATTCTTTATTTAAAAATGAAATTAGAACATAAAACAATGACCCCGTTCAATTGTTTTTTCATATAAAAAGGCTTTCAGTCCTAGCTTACGCTCATTCAGAAATCTGATTTAGTCAATTATAAGCGATTCAAGATATTCTTCGCGAAAAGTTGTGATTGAAAAAATGCCAAGAGGATTATCAGAGGTTTTACGAGCTAGAATAGTAACTTTGAGGGAAGAAGGATACACCACGAGAGTAATAGCACGCAGACTTGCTATATCCCAATCCTGTGTCGTGGCTACGTTGCAGAGGTATCACGGAATGGGGAATTTAGCTGACCGGCCCCGCAGCGGTCGCCCAACTGTTTTGACAGCTGCCCAAAAGCGCTATATTAGATTGCTGGCAGCCCGTGATCCAACAATCAACGCCACTAAAATAAAAGCAGAAGTCAGGGCCGCCTCTGGGCTTGAAGTTAGCACGCAGACCGTTCGCAATTGCTTGCACCAGGCTGGATTACGAGCACGGAGGTCTTGGCGAGCTCCGCTCAATTCCCGGCAACGTCAACAACGAAGATTGCAGTGGGCTAGACTTCGGCAAAATGAAGAAGGTGAGGACGAAAACATTTGGCAAAACTGTCTCTTCGTTGACGAATCCCGAATCAGCACTCATCCAGATAACCGACGTGTCCGTGTCTGGAGAAGACCAGGCGACCGTGAAAGACTAAGAACTGCCACTGGAACAGTTCAGCAAGGCGGAAAATCGGTGTCCTTTTGGGGTGGCATTATGATTGGAGCTAGAACGCCTTTGATCCCGTATCGGGGCTTCATGACAGCAGACATGTACAAAGCAGTTGCTATTGATGATATCGTCAGACCATTCCGAGTAAACCATGGGCACCAATTTGTACTGGTCGATGATAATGCGCCCGCACATCGAGCTCAACGAGTCAATGCTGCTCTTCAAGAATACGATATCACACGATTAGACTGGCCTGCCGGCTCGCCCGACTTAAACCCAATAGAGCACGCGTGGGATGCTCTTAAATGAGCAGCATGGAACCGTGAGCCACGTCCCCAGACAGTTCCAGAGCTCAGGGAAGCCGCTATTGAAGAATGGGATAGGTTACCCCAGGAAATGCTGGATAACTTGATCCTCAGCATGCCCAGGAGGATCTTCGCATGTATTCGAGCCAGGGGAGGAGTTATTTTATATTGAATTCACACCTTTTAATAATAAATTGTTGTTTAAGTTTAATTAAACAGTCTTTTTCTTTCTATGAAATTTCTATCACTATTACATTATGATTAATGGCTCAATTTTTTAAAATAAATAATAAAAAATAGTTTTATATTTTAATTTCAAACAGGGTATTCCCATTTAAAGAAAGCATACAACATAGATTTTTTCTTGATAAAGTTAAATTTAAAGAATTATAGGAGCTTATGCTATTGATCGCAAACTTTTTTTGATGTGTGTATGTTGCATCCTACGTAAAGTATCGTATGTCGAAATTGCCAAGTTTACAGGGGAGCGTTTTAAAGTTCTGAATTCACTGATTTAACTTCCTCTGTGGCCGAACGGTTACCATGCCGGGTTGCCACGCAGAGGTCCCAGGTTCGATTCCGGGGCCGGGAGAAACATTTGTATGGCCTACATTTATTTCTCTCGTGAGTTTGGGTGTAATTTGTGGTTGTCTATGTGTGTGTCCATGGCACCCGCGACACAGGGTTTCCCTAGTGCGGGGCTATGTTGAGTGTGTGCGTTATTTGCTAAAGTCACGTGTTATGCCCATTTCAGTGAATTCAGAACTTTAAAAGGCTTCCCTGTAAACTTGGCAATTTCGACATACGATACTTTACGCTGGAGAGGACGATTGTCCTCAGTGGGAACAAAGCCAGTGGTGACGACTGGGAATAAGCAGTTATTCCTAACTGTCATTTCGATGTGACTCGTATCTTATAAAGAGTGATTACTCAGAAGACGGCAAAACTTTCTATTCGTTTTAAATTTATTTTATAATATCAAGGAAATGTGATGTGAAATAATATAATCCATTATTAACTGACTTCAAAAAAGGAGGAGATTCTCAATTCGACTGTATGTTTTTTTTGTATGTATGTTACGTGATAACTCTGGTATTTGTGAACCGTTTTTCAGACCGAAAGAGGGTGGCTGTTCACGCATGAAGATTAATTTTTATAAATAGCGCCTAAATTTTAGTATAATGAGCAATTATTTTAATGGTTGATTTTGCTATTCTTCAATTCAAGGCGTTTTTCTCTCTCAATATACTTTGAGTAGTGATAAACCGATTTTTATTATCTCCTATGTCAAGTCCCGTATTGTGGCCAACTAGGGGATGAATCCGAGTTTGCGCACTTTCCGGTAACCGATTTCAATTAAACTTGGTAATTATATGTAATTCCACATACTTTTGAGGTCGGTTTTTTAGTACATTATACTGAGATTATAATTTGCATTTCACTTATTTAGTGCTTTAAGATACAAGTTTGAGAAACTAAGACGACGATTTGTCTAAGACACCATGTCAACAAAACTAACCTGCAAGATGTAACGGCGTCGAATTCCGCCCGTGTGAATCTCGGCAGTTGACATTTTGTGGCGTTATCAATTTTCTGAAACAACAAAGTAATTGAATGAATGAATGAAATGATCATGATGACAAACAAATCGTGCACCTGGTGGCACACGACATAATAAGCGACACTCCTGTCCTTAGTAATTGCAATGCCACACAGCTTTAAACCACAAACACCCGAGGGGCACTGTCACTGCGCCTGTCACCCTGAGACATAAGTAGACAAATCTCATGTGCCTGTAATTAGTAGCAGTAGAGGTCCTTGTGAAAGAGTTCATCCAGGGTAGTACTGCCACCTTACCTATTTCTGCCGCCAAGCAGTAATGTCAGCATTACTGTGTTCCGGTGACGGGCGCAGTGGTAGTGCCCCTCAGATCTTTGCAATTTAAAGCTGGCATTGCAACTGTTATGGACAGGCGTATAAATTACCATCAGGCGCACGACTTGTTCGTCCCGTCACTTGATGTTATAAAAAGAAATCATCAGCACCATTGACTTACAAATAAATGGACGACGGGTCTAATACAAAAACCACGAAAAAAATGTCCCAAGTCAACCTATTCGAAATTTAAATTGTAATGTCATCGCAGTATCGCGCTGTCAGTAGAACAAATGAAGACTAAAGCGGAGTGTCGCGCTCTGTATACGATTTTAGCGCCTTACAAGTGCGGACACTTTTTAGCGCGGACCCGACGTCCATATAATTGTAAGTCAATGATCAGCACCTTTACTCTTCAAAACTTTCTTATTTTTTATTTATTTTTATTATTGCGCAAAAGTGTTGCCCGCTTGCAAGCAACTAGTGATAGCAGTCGATAAATGTTCTATCGACTATCGATTGAATATTGGTCAGGCTTATGGAATAAATAGTCGAAAAATATTCCTCGGCTTATCATTCGTCCAGTGACTGAGCACGGGTTCATTTGAAACGACAATTTTTGTAAATTTACAAAAATTACTGTATTGTGAACAACATTCACAATTCAGAAATTTTTGGCAAAATTATATTTACTTTCACAATCTACCGATAAAACTGTCGACAACAACGACATGACTATTTAAAATCTTATGAAAACTGGTAACCCTGCTAATGTCATTTTAGTCCGTCTTCAAAAAAGGAGGGTGGCCTACATTTATTTCTCTCGTGAGTTTGGGTGTGGTTTGTGGTTGTCTATGCATGTGTCCATGGTACCCGCGACACAGGGTTTCCCTAGTGCGGGGCTATGTTGAACGTGTGCGTTATTATAATTAATAAGTTACAATTATTTTACTTAAGTTCCGTATTTCTCCTACCTTGCTCTGGCGAGGTCTCCTCTTTTGGCCGCGTCCAACAACGCGGCGTCCCCTCTCAACGCGTCCGCTGTATCTGTGTCTCCTGCACGTACCAATTGCAACGGCGTGAGACCATCTCTATTCCGCCTTGTCGGGTCTGCTCCGTGCTGGAAGCCAACATAAACCAAAATTAAAACATTGTTTTAAGACACCTTTCGTTTCCACATTTATATGGCAAACGGCTATGAAGTGGAATTCCCTGCCTGCGGTCTTGTTCCCTGAAGGGTAAAACTTGGGCCTTTTCACGGCGAGAGTGAAAAGGCATTATTTAGGTGTGCATGCTCCATCGTGACTTATTAGGGACTTTAATTATAAAAATCATAATAAGAAATTAAAACATTTGGGTAAAAATCAAAAGTCGATAAACCGCATTCATCGTAAATGAACATCACTATAGTCCATTTGTTTAGGTACTTAACTAAATGTAAACAATCTTGATACATCTTTTTATTGAAACACATGCTTTACAAATCAATAGGTATAAAAATAGGCATGCAATTTCATATGAAGCTAAGTATTTGTATTTTGTATTTGAAGGTAAGGGAAAATCATTTCATTAAATAGACATCTCAAGATTGTTTACATTTATTTAAGTACCTAAACAGATGGACTATAGGTCCGAGTCTAGAAATTTCTATAGAGACAAAAAGAGAACATTGAATAATAATAGAAACATTAATTGAAAATGTAAATAACCGGTGGTACGTTATCCTACTAATTTATAAATTATTGTTTTCACTCCAATTTTTACAAGCTACAACGCTACAAATTGGCATTTTCACGTTTTTTACGAGAGTTTTTTTTTATAATATCAAGTGACGGGACGAACAAGCCATGCGCCTGAAGGTAAGCTACACGCCTATCCATAACAATTGCAGTGCCACTTAGAGCTTTAACTAACTGCCACTGTGCCCGTCAACCTGAGACATAAGTTGGCAAGTCCCATGTGCCTGTAATTTCACCAGCACCCTTACCCTTCAAAACCGGAACACAGTAATGCTGACATTACTGTTTGGCGGCAGAAATAGGTAAGGTGGCAGTATTGACTGCCTCCGTGGCCGAACGGTTACCATGCCGGACTGCCACGCAGAGGTCCCAGGTTCGATTCCCGGGCAGGGAGAAATATTTGTATGGCCTACATTTATTTCTCTCGTGAGTTTGGGTGTAATTTGTGTTGTCTATGTGTGTGTCCATGGCACCCGCGACACAGGGTTTACCTAGTGCGGGGCTATGCTGAGTGTGAGCGTTATTATTATTATTATTATTTCCCTGGATGAACTCTTTCACAAGGAGCTCTAATGCTACTAACCCTGATCTTGTGTCTACAACGATCGCCACGTCATTGTGGCGATTTTTGAAGGCGTGTCTTCTCAATATGCGCATTTTGGGCATATCGAAGTGACACAAACCACGCCCTCATACCAAATCTCCCTCTTTTTTCTCTATGGCATGTAGTGACACTCCTTGTCATATTATCACACACAGATTCGTAACACAGGTGTTTTTCCCTAGTGCAAATTCCTCCTCTAAGGAATCTTTTAAGAGTGGACAATACTTCAGGTCGAATTAAAAATTTTCCCGTACTAATACGGTTTATTTTGTTTGGGTCGAGCGACAGGGACTCTATGGCTTTATTTCACAATTTATTTTTTTACAAACGACATTTGAAAAATGTATATCGTATGGTATACGTGTTCTATTTACTTCAGGTGATATAAAAAAAATCATTAGTATATGTTAAAGTACCAATTCAATACAGCGGTTTTCTTGTAAAATGTCGAGGTAAAAAACATTTTTGAGAATCGTGTTTTCACACCGTATAGTAATCAGTGCATATCCTCAATTTTACTATATACATGATGTTTTAATTTCTTAAACTCGTATCTTATAAAGGGTGATAATTCGAAAGATGGCAAAACGTTCTATTTTTTTAAATTTCTTACCAAGGGTGTTAATTTGGGTGCATTACTTTTAAAAATAGTGTCATGTTGCATACTATTTTTGGGGCCATAAGTATTATTTTTATGGACTTGTGGCGCCACTGATGCTCGGTTTTGATTGGTTGTTATACTGACCAATCAAAAGCGAGTATCCATTGGAGGGAAAAGAAGTAGGGGTAGAAGGGAGGAAAAAAGAAAAATGCAGTGGCGAACAGTCTTGTGTGCTGCTCGTCCGAAAGAAGTCGAATATAAAAGTAGATTATTAAATTAAGTAATTAGGAAAAATAATTAGTGAACAGGAATTGTAAATTTGGAATTGTAGACGTTTCTACGAAGTGATAACTAATAAATAAGTTTAAATTACTACGTTGGAGTTTTTGTTCTTAAAAATTAGTAAAAGCCAGTGTGTGATGAAGGAAATGTGACGTGAAATCAACCTGTAAAACTCCGTAACTTTGTCATTGACCTATCAAGAAATGGACGTCGGGTTCACGCTAAAAAGTGTCCGCAGTTATAGGGCGTTAAAATCGCATACAGAGCGTCAATCGCGCAACAGTCTTTGTTGATGTAAATTAAAGCGACTTAATTTACATCTTATTTTTAAAATGATATTTTTATTAAACAGTCAGTCAGATCAGTTCAGTCAGAAAATACATTTGTCCAAAATAACATTAGATCGAATTTTCATAATGTCAAATGTATTTCTTTTAGGAAGATTACAAAACAAAAGCTAATTTTGTCTTTGTGACAAGCATCAATATTACTTGTAACGGTTTTATTATAAATTGGTATTCGGAATTACGGATATTTGAGTTTACATTTAGTTGGAATATCAGAACATTTCTTATAGTACATGCTTATTTTCACATTTGTAGTAATCTTTGTATGTATGTATCTGCCCAACTCTTTGTTATACCTTTAAGTGAATTTGTACAACATTTGAAATAATAATATATATGAAAATTAATTAATATTTCCGAGAAAGGCTACTCCATTACTCTTGTGTTCAAGTAATTTTCAGTCGAAACTAAATATGGCGCATTTTGTTAAGCTTCCAGTAGAAGCTGAATATGGTGTTTTTTTGGGGCCCTTAAATTGTTGCAAGCAAAATGAGGCAGTACTGCAATGACGTTACAATTTAAATTAAATGTTTTAGTTTTTTTATATTTCGTTACATGTCGCTACATTTGTATCGGTTAACTTCGGACATTTTTTTCGTGGTTTTTGTATTAGACCCGATGTCTATTTGTTGGTAGGTCAATGAACTTTGTGCTTTAAGGTACGAGTTTGTGAAAGTAAATCGTTCCAAGTGATTAATTCGACACTTTCGGGTTATGCAGAATCAACCAAAGCCACTTACAGAAATAGAAATAGAAATAGAAACCATTTATTGTAACGCCACATTATAAAAAAAAACACAAAAACAAAGACTAATATAGCTAAAACAGAAATAACACAAAGAACAGCGTAAAAACATTTCAACAACAATTTGCTTAATACCATACTGACATGTGTGCGGCTGTGGCGTGTACAAAAGGATCCCATTCAGCTAAAGTCACAAACAAGGCTAGGTTGGTTGTGACGCTGGTATTCAATGGGCCCTAGCCGAATGAGTGAGAGTGACGGACGTGTGCGTCCCGGAACAGATAATAAAATAAAATAAACTACGTAAATACTTAACCATGAGTGTGTATAGTGTTATTGCAGTGTGTACTCTTATATCGAATAAATACTTACATAATCTTTGCAATATATACATACAGGTATAAGTGTGTGTAGTGTGAAAACAAATTAATAAAATATTTAATACATATTTAAAGTACATTACTTCAAATATATTAATATATAATAACAAGATTATCTATTTTCGTAAAATAAAAGTTCTTTGACTTCAACATTAAACAACTCTTGTTCTTACGCAGTTACTATTTCGAATAATGCTATGTGAATTAACATGTTTAAATGTTTATGATTATTAAGTTAAATAAAAATATACAATTAAAATAACGTATCACTGTTATAAACATCATTCCATTATCATATTTTATATAATAATACTTGAGGTAGTATAGACTCTTTAATATTAAGTTATCAAAACTTTTGTGCTTTACCTCGGTAGAGTGTTTTTGTATTATAATATGAATGTACCTTGAGCAGCAACCGGACAATGTCCGCCTTCCCCTTGGCGCAGGCCTCGTGCAGCGGCGTGAACCGCCACAGGTCGGCGGCGTTGACGCCGGCGCCGCACGACACCAGCAGCTCCGTCACCTCGTAGTGGCCATACGAACACGCGTTGTGCAGGGGCACCAGGCCACTGTATTATAACGATATTTCGAGTTCTTAAGTTTTCGCGATTGTTACACATAGGAAATGAAACTATTTTTCCCATGGTCACTCAACCGAGTCAACCGTGACCGGGACCTGTAATAATAAATAGTTTCATTTTCTACTACGATATTTTTATAATAATTTCTAAATAGCTCGCAAACCTCTTAGGAGGAATGCCATGTTGAGAGGCTTGGATTTAGATATGTACGACTATCGAGAATATAACCAGAAATAGAGGCGAAATGCCATTTAATTTGTTTGAAAACTATTCTGCCATATCATTACCGTGACAACTGCGCTCCGATTGGCTAGCCCGAGTTCGAAACAAAACTTGAGCTTTGCTATAATGGACGAAAATTGCAAAATTACATATATAATATTTAATTACCGATGAAATTTGATTCCGTTTGTTTTGTAATTAGATGTTTTGCTGTTTTTCCCACACCACCGAATAGAACAGCACGGCATTGTCAGAGATATTATCTTTATTACAATAAATACAGAATATTTTTTGGAATATACGGAGACGCACACACAGGTCAGTAGTTGGCGTCTATATTTCATTGCAAGCGAGAGTTGATATTTATAAGAGCTATATCGCTAATGTGTTACCAGGAATATATGGCCCGTATTTCGTCTTCTCTATTTCTGGTTATATACTCATGTGTACGACGTACAGTCAAGAGCACATCAAGCTTGACACTTTGACTTTTGGACTGTTCTTATTGCAAGCGGCATAGAGTTAAATTTAAACCTTTAGTGTCAAGCTTGACCCTGTACCATTTTATCCGTACGCCTAAAGCAGCCTGAGCAACAATCCTGCCGTACACTTACGAAAACGCAGCTAAGTGACAAAATCACTTTTTGAGATATCATAAAAAACCATAACCCAGTTTTAGAATATTGAAATTGTTTAATGATCGAAAACGTTAACTAATTTTAACTGTTTTTAAAAGTGAATTTTATGCTCTACTTTTTGCCATTTAAATCCGATATTTCACCATTTGTCACTTAGCCGTTTTAGTCAGTGGACGGCAGAATCGGTGAGCACCTTACACCGATTCGCAAAATAATAGACACACGTCTGGCCACAATCTCCCTTGTAAGTCCAGTACGAGTTTTCACACTACATATTTTTTACGTGCGTTAATTATTTACGTTGTCGAAAAGAATACGCGATTTTGTATGGAAGGCAGCGCCTCTAGTGCGCGTAAAGGGAACTACAAAGTTTAAAGTCATCGAATAACGAACAAAAAATTAACGTTAACGCGGTTCAAATGAATTTAGGTAGTGCAAGTCACTGATTTGACACTCGGTACGCGTTTGCCTAAAAATGCCTATTCAATCTAGCCTTGAATAGCCCCAAATAGTACTTTCAGCCGGTAGAGTATTTCATTAGTTTGCCGTACGTATCAGAAAGGAGGAAGCAAAGCGCGAATAGGTGGAATATCAACGACATAAGAATGAACTGCCCCGGACCTCCTAGTTGACCGAAAACGGAACGGTGAGGGTAGAACTAAATTGAAAAGTTCCTGCGCACACTCCCCGAAATGTACCCGATAGAAAACCGACAAGCAGGCTACTTTTCTGCGATGGTCGACATTTTGTAGCTTTGTGGTGACAAGAGAATTATTGTTAATAAGTCTCTTTGGTTTTCGCTCCACCGAGTTCAAGACAGCTAACCTTTTGGAAGATTGAGAATCTCCTCATTTTTTTTGAAGCCAGTTAAACACACAACCAGTTTAACACATAGAAAAATTTGCAAGGTCCGCTGGTTCGTTCCGTGGCTTAGTTGGTATAGCGTCTGGCACGGTAAGCTAGAAGACGTCGGTTCGAATCCGGCCGGATCGAAGGAATTTTTTCTGAGTGTTCGATCTTTGTATTAATAATTACAACAAACTAGTGCAGTAATTTCACAAAAAATAAGTGAATATCAAATCAATAAAAATTTAAAATACAGCGAATAGCGACATCTCTCACCAGGACTGGTAACTGTAAACTGGTGTGTAAGACTAAAAAGTCGTTGAAAAAACCAAATACAAAGACACGACGTAAGCACATAGAAAAATTCGTAAGGTCCGCTGGTTCGTTCCGTGGCTTAGTTGGTACAGCATTTGACACGGTAAGCTAGAAGACGTCGGTTCGAATCGGGCCGGATCGAAGGAATTTTTTCTGAGTGTTCGATCTTTGTA
>NW_020655061.1:0-6214 GCF_003589595.1 Hyposmocoma kahamanoa
GTGACTACGAAGGCCAGCACGCGTGCTTCTGAGCAGGAACGGGGAAGAGGGGATGAGGTTGAACAGAACCGATTGAAAGCTTACGATTGCATTAATGCTCATATTACTGCTTGGCGGCAGAAATTGATAAGGTGGCCTCCCTGGACGGACTCTTTTAAAAGAAGATTTACTACTAATAAATAAATAACAGATAAATAACATTTTCGCATTAATCCACTCGCGGTTGTCCTAAATAAATACATAAATCTCTTATCAGTTTTCGATTTGGGTAACTGTTTTTGCTACTCTAATATGTACTTTATTTCCTCTACGCTAGCGAGTATCAACGTTTTAACTGCTGATGTCTACCAGTAAAAATACGATTCAAGTTCCAAGTTTATCGTAAAGTTATCAACATCCATGATAAATCAAGTTATAGTAACTTACATAATCTATGCCTCTAAAATTTAATATTTTTAATATAACAGATTGTGTTAGTGTTACAGGTGTCTAATAAGGATTGTAACCCACTTCGCGACACGCTTCAGCATTAAAGCACAAAGTTACAAGTCGCTTGGAGGTGAACGGCACTCCTGTCCTTAACCCAATGTTAGACAGACGAACACAAACATTATAGTTAGAAACGAAAAATTGAACCAGTGTGCGCGATTAAAAAAATACGAAAATTTAGAAGTCGAATCAGCTAGATTGGTTTACTTCAACTACTTTCACAGTTTAATGACGTACGGCATTTTGCTTTGGGGTAATGCTGCCGATGTTAATAGAATCTTTGTCCTGCAGAAACGTGCAGTTAGGGCAATTTACAATCTGGGCCCCAGAGTGTCTACGGCAGATAAGTTTAAATGGATTAACATTCTTACACTAACGTCACAGTACGTTTATGAAAATGTTATTTATGTTAAGAAAAATATAATTTTTTTATGAAAAATAGGGACAGACATAACATTAACGCGAGGAATAAAAATAAACTAGCTGTTCTTGATAGTCGTCTTCACAAAGTCACAAATTCATTTAAGGGGTAAAGTAAAATAAAAATTTGCTAAGCATAATTTGGCATTTACGAGGCTTAAAACTATTGTGAAACAAAAACTTTATACTAAATGTACACAGCTTCTGCTTATTTGGATGACAAATTTCCGTGATAATGACCCGTTTAGCTTATGCAAGTAGGCGTTATCTAAAGATGTTTAAATTAAATATTGTAACGATAAATGTATTCTAATGTATATATACAAAGAGCAACCCCTACAGTTTCTTACTCAATCTTCTCAGGGGAATCGGCCTTTACGAATGAGCGGTAGAGTTTAACCATTGTGACGATTTCAAGTGTAATAATGCTTACCTATAACATAAAGATAATTTCGCAAAGATCTGAAGGACACTGCCACCCTGAGACATAAAGTCGACAAGTGCCGTATGCCTGTGGTTTCACCAGCACCTTCAAAACCAGAACGCTGTAATTTGTCTCTCAAAGACACTCAGGGGCCCAGTTTTTCAATCGCCCTGACTGAACGTTTTTGCAGGACAAAAATTCTATTAATATAGGCAACATTATCCCTTTTTTTTAACATCAGGAAATCCTCATAGACACCCTCCACCAACTCCAAGAGGAGACGAAGAGTTATGTCGGGGTACTATTGACTAATACCGGTGCTACGCCGGAGCCTTGAGTGATTCGACTGAGCGCCGAACCACATCCAGCTTTCCAGGGAGAGAACTCTTGCACGTCTAGCTTCTTCTTCTTCAAGTGCCTCTCCATTATTGAAGGTCGTCAGTCAGTTTTCTATATCTTTCTTTGTCAAGTGCTAGCCTGAACAGTTGTTCCACGGTCTGGATGCCGGTCCACTCCCTGATGTTACCAAGCCATGACATTTTCCTTTTTCCAACCTTTCACTTCCCAGCTACTCTACCCATCATTGTTGTATGCATATATAGAAGATATCCTTCCTTCCGCTGCTCGACAGTGCGTACCAACTCCACCATCTGCGTCATACGTTTAAGGACCTCGAAATTCGCACCACATTTCGAACGCTTCAAGTTTCTTCCAGAGGTCTTCTTTTATGGTCCATGATTCGCAACCATAAAGAACGACTGACCATATGTAGCACTGCAAGAGCCTAAAACTTAAAACTTTCCTCATTGTTTAAAAGGATACCCTTTCACCACAATGGTAAGCATTACAGTGTATGCCATCGATACGGTAAGAAGAAGAGATGAACAAGTCGTCGGGAGAGGCAGACGTGGAACACGTACGCCGTAATCTAGGGCCCACCGGTAATGAACGAAGATTGGCGACATTATCTCTGGGTATCTTTCACAAGGAAATCTATTGGTACTAAGTACTTATATGCAAATTTGACTGAAAAGTTGACACTATCAGATTTAAAAAATAATTATATTAGAATCCACTGCGACACATTTCATAACAAACAAAGATATTACTGTTGTCCTTAAACCCAGTATGATCACGTAAATATGATAAACATTATAGAGTTATGATAATAAGATAATAATAAGGTTACAACGACAATAATAACATTAGAATGAGACAATTGACACGACTTCTGTCAACTGTTATCAGTATCAGTTAGTCTATATAGTTACACTATAATTTTTCCCATTCAGCATGTCAATAGCGGTTATTGACCCGACCTTCATCCCGAAATCACACTACGACAGCGACCTACCGCCGATCCCTATAAACCTGTCGCAAATTTGGGATCGTTTGAATATCATAATAAAAGTCAATGATGTAATTATAGTTTGAAAAATGTGTAATTAAGATATATGTCACTTTGTGAATTTATAATTGTTAATATCACATATCGAGTTCTTAGGTTTTCGCGATTGTTATACATAGGAATGAAACTATTTTTCCGGATTTAAATCGCGTATATTTGTTTTATTTAACACGGTTGACCGTGACCATGGGACCTGTAAAGGGCCCGAAACGTCGGTTTGTTTGAAAAAACAAATATACGCGATTTAAATCCGGAAAAATAGTTTCATTCCTATGTTAATATCACATTTTTATTTATTATAATTATGCTTGTTTCATACGCCACCGTACGTAGGTAGTTATGAAGGCTCTATTACGAGACCCAATGCAGTGGAAATAAGGTACTTAAAACGTTGTTGTATCTCGACCGTCCCTCGTTAGTTTTCTTCGTCTCGAAAGCTAATAGTATTGCCAGACAATCACAGTACTTTTCTGGTCTCAAACTAGGGAGTTTCTTGTATTCTGAGTACTATTTTTCAGTATTGCGGTATGCTTTTCGTAAAATATCAGAGACCACGATGGGAAAATGAGAAGCAACTGTGAGGCTACATATCAATATTGTATATATAATCAATTTGTATAATAACTACCTCAATCATATTATTAGTGATAGCTACAAAAACTATTTAAAATTTATACACACGCTAAATAATTTATGATATTTCAATTGTTAAATTCAACGTTTCTTCTGTTTATTTAACAGAATTTTAAAGCACTCTGTGTATGCAAGTTTATTATGTATGTATAATAAGCCACCTTACCTATTTCTGCCGCCAAGCAGTAATGTTAGCATCACTGCGTTCCGGTTTGGAAGGGCAAGGGTGCTGGTGAAATTACAATATATAATAAGTAAAATGAGACCTGTAAAGGGCCCGAAATGTTGGTTTGTTTGAAAAAACAAATACACGCGGTTTAAATCCGGAAAAATAGTTTCATTTCCTATGTGTAACAATCGCGAAAACCTAAGAACTCGATATGTTTATACCATTTTATTTATTTTATACCATACAAATTATCCATTAGCTTCTAGTATATTGTTTAAGTGTAGCACCAACCTATTGTTTTCTTTTTCTGTTTGGCCTAATGGTTGACAGGTAGAGATTGCCTAAGTCCGCCATTTGTATTGTACAATAAAGTTTAAAAAAAATAAACATACCACGCAGCGCCTCCCGCAACATAAGCACACCCCGTTATCTAAACTCGACCACACGCCGCAGGTCGAGATACAGTATCCTTTTTTATTATTGTATAATTATGCTTAAATGTAATCATTTAAATTGCAATAAATAAAAATTATATGATTTTTTTTAATGCTATCATCTGCTTCTGGCCTGTCAACCCATGACATAACGGGAAAACAAAAATATATCATACCACGGCAACATCGAGTATACAACCAGAAATAGATACGAAATAATCGGTATCTGGCAACTCTTCAGGCAAATGGGCCTTATATCACGTTTAAATGGACGTAGTTAAGAAAAAAGCATACAATCCACAAAATCATCAAAAAATGAGTTATATGTACCAAACGGTTCCTAAAGTCTAACCTCTTAGATGAGCAAAAAAAATCCAACATATACAATTAATAATAAAAAAAATGAATATAAAAAATAAACAACGTGTCAAGGATCACTTCCCCAGGTCCTAAATTTCGTCTGTCCTCTACTATCCTTACATTTATTTCCTACATTTGTACTTCATTTTTCTTTTTCCTTTAAAAGTATATAAGCATTTAATATTATTGTGTATTTATTGTTATGTATGTATTAATAATATTATTGTTATTTGTATGTATATGTATATCTATCTATGGATATGTATGTATTTTTATTATTACTTATTATGCAGAGTACTTATGATGATATTCTTTGGTTGCACCCGTTTTGCATATCCGAAATGTCTATCCTAAGGTTGCCTGGGAGAAATTGCTACATAGCAATAAGGCCGCCTGTTGCACATTGACTTACTACTACTATTATACTTAAGCTATTGTATTGTATTTTAATTGTAATTTTATGTGCAATAAAGAATATTTCATTCATTCATAAATAAATATCTATGGAGTTACATGACATTATAAGTTTTGAAAATAAATCAAGAGTGAGAAACACTTTTAAACTTCAAACTGCCATATCTCGAAAGTGACTGAATGTGGATTGGATCCTTTTTGTTTAACTACGTCCAAATATCAACTCTCGTTTGCGCTCACAAATCGCATCTCACAAATCGACTCATCCGAAGAACAGAGTCCGATGTGATAAATAGCGAAAAGAGAATAGGTACGTTACGAGAACAATTTCGTTAATGAAACTAAGGCTTATGTAAAGGTGTTTTGAAAATTTATATATCTTAATTCGTTTCGGAAATATAAAATCGAACAAAGGTCGATCTGACATCCACAGAGAAGAAGAACGAACGAAATGTACTATGTCCCGAGAACAAGTAGTATTGCACATAGACCTTTGTTCTACGGATGAGTCGAAATTAGAAAACTGAAATAGTACAGCGCCTACAACTGATCAGTGTGTACGTCTCCGTATATTCCAAAAATATTCTGTATTTATTGTAATAAAGATTATTTTTTTATATTTACTTATTCCATTCGGTGGTGAGGGAAAAACAACAAAACATCTAATTACAAAACAAACGGAATCACATTTCATCGGCAATTAAATATTAAATACGTAATTATTCAATTTTCGTCCATTACAACAAAACGCAATTGACGACACCCGTCAATTGTTTTGAATTTGGGCTGTCGAATCGCAGTCACAGTAACGATCTGGCAGAATAGTTTTCAAACAAATGAAATGACATTTAGTCTCTATTTCTGGTTATATACTCGATGCTTGTGGCAAGAAGACTGTAATTCATAGATAATACACTATATTCGACTGTAATTAGTGACTGTCATTTAGTTGTGCTACAATTCCGGTGAGTGTGGCTACACTCTAACAAATTGTTTATCATATTTTATACCGACACAGTGTACTCGTATCGTCCCTGTCGTGAGTACTGACCTTCTAGTAAATGTAATATTAATTATCTTTATAACTTATCATTTCAAATGAAGGTTTCTTTGAGATTCAATGTACAAACCATGTATAAACCTATTTAATGTGGACTTTGTAGGGTCGTATGTTGATTGTAAAAAGTAGTCAGCGCCATCTGTGAGAAATAAATTTGTCACAGGTAGGTGAAACCGTTAGGCTACCATGGTTATTGCTATAATTAATCTTAAATTAAAATTATTGTCAGGGTGTCATGCTGAACGCAGGCAAGAAACTTTCATTTCTCTCACTGAAGGAGAATTATTGGAATAAGATAAGATTTACAGCAAAAAAATTTACAATCAATGGCCCCAGTTTGCGTTCGCGTTCACTCAACACACACACACACACACACACACACACACACACACACACACACACA
>NW_020655061.1:6224-20990 GCF_003589595.1 Hyposmocoma kahamanoa
TGGAGAGACGTTTTTCGGCGCCGGGAAGCGAGCGTGCCTTACAACTCCGCCACCAATGAGGAGATTTGATAGTGGACTCAGAGTCGACGGCTTAGCGGTGGCAACTGCTAGTTGTGCAACGCGCAACGGGAAATGAGCGTGCCTACAGTTCCGGTACCTATTTGGAAAATAGGGAGGGTACCGTTCATGCGCCCGGGGCGGTCTACCCGAGGCACTAGCCTCGAAGTCTCTAACGAAGAACCCGATGAAGTCTCGTATACCCTCAGGGTCACTATAATCAAAACTAATGTCCAAAGATATGGGGCTATTCCCGTATTAATACGGTTTCATTTTGCTTGAGTCGAACGCCAGGGACACTGGCTATATTTCAGAATTAATTTACAAACGAAAATGAAGCCAGTTGAAACTTAGAACTATTTAGTTCAGTTGATATAAAAAAATCGTTGTTTTATTGTCTAAGTACCTATTGAATACAGCAATTTTCTTGTCAACATTTGGAGGTGTTTTTTTTTTTCTGTCGTGAATATTTTTAGGAATCGTGTTTTTACACCGTAATCCATTGACTAACAAATAAATGGACGACGGGTCTAATACAAGAACTACGAAAAAAATGTCCCAAGTCAACCTATTTAAACGTAGTGACATGTAAAGGAATATGAAAAAGCTAAAACGTTGAATTTAAATTGTAATGTCATCGCTGTACTGTCTAATTTTGCTTGCTTCGCTGTCAGTCGAACAAACGAAGACTAAAGCGTGAATGACGCTCTGTATACAATTTTAACGCCCTATAAGTTCGGACACTTTTTAGCGCGGACCCGACGTCCATATAATTGTAAGTCAATGCCGTAATCAGTGTTTTTTTTTATAACATCAAGTGAAGGGACGAAGATGTCGTACGCCTATCCATAACAGTTACAGTGCCACTCAGAGCTTTAAATATTGCAAAGATCTGAGGGACACCAGCACTGCGCCCGTAACCCTGAGACATATGTTGACAAGTCTCATGTGCCTGTAATTTCACCAGAACCCTTTACCCTTCTAAACCGGAACACAGTAATACTGACATTACTGCTTGGCGGCAGAATTTGGTAAGGTGGCAGTACTACCCCACACGATATACAGTGTAGGTATATCAGAATCAACCAAAGCCATTTGAGGTTCTATAGATTCTTAACTCGGCGCCAATGACTTGAAAATAATTACGCCGACAATGACACCGAGTCATCACGACCCGAATTTCATCGATACATTTTCATAAAATTAAAGTAGTTGTCTAAATTTGATTAATTCTTCTTCTTCTTTTTGCTTAATGGCGCTACCCTTTAGATTTCGCCAGTATCGAGTTTTCCGCTTAGTAATTTTAAGGGCTTCTGTAGACTCTGCTATTCAATTAGTATTGTGAGAGCACAATGTGATATAAAAAATACTTTCTTATTAGGTTTTAAAGTTGCAGAGCTGTTGAATTACCTGAACGGGATGGAGAACAATATATATAGACAAATGTTAGTAGGTAAGTATGTTAGGCAGGACCAACAAATTATAAATTTATGTTATTCCTGGTTATATAATCACAAAGGACATTGATGCAAGACGTATCCACAAGACTTAAAATCGTATTAAAATTTGTGGGTTTGAGAATGAATGAGGGGAGGACATCGTACAAAGAGACTGGGTACTTGTTACAATTGAAGAAAATGTGATCCGGAGTTCCTTCCTCCAGCCCGCATGCGCAAAGCGAACTGTCCCTTACCCTGATTTTAACTAAGTGAACTGGGGTGGTCGAGCGGCCGAGCCTTAATCTACATATGGTGGAGGTGCAAGATTCGGATGCTTCGTTAAATTTAAAGAACCAAGGTTTACTCGGGATGACATTTTGAATGTTTGCATAATGCTTTCCTATCACTTTGGTACTCTCTTTCCATTCCACTTCCCATGTGGACAAAACCAATGTATTGCATAAATGAAACTTTTATTTGTTTTCTCAATAACACGTGCAAAGTCAACTTTGGAAATATAACTTTGATATTTCTTTAGTTTTTGGTTAAGGGTGCTCGTTTAACGATCTGAGTGGCACTGTAATAACAGTAACTGTTATGGCTAGACGTGTTGTCTACCATCAGGCGCATGGCTTGTTCATCACGTTGCTTGCTAACTAAAAAAATTAAAATAAATCTAATAATTTCATAAAACGATTGTAATTTTTTTCTGTTATTTCCCGTTGGTAGCACACAAAAATCTATCTAACCAGCTGTCAATTCCATAGGTATTTGCGATATGCGTGTCTAATTTTGTTTTAAATTTAGACCGCCTGTAATTTTGTTCAACGCAAAAGTTTTAGATAGATGCTTGTAATAGAATTTCAATAATGAAATTTTGTATTCAACAAAATTTTACAATTCCCAAGTAAAGATACCCTTGCGCCTGATGGTAAGCTACACGCCTGTCCATAACAGTTGCAGTGCCACTCAGAGCTTTAAATCGCAAAGATCTGAGAGGCACTGCCACTGCGCCCGTCTTCCTGAGACATAAGTTGGCAAGTCCCATGTGCCTGTAATTTCACCAGTTGCAAAAGTTTTGAGGTTGTTTTTTTTTTTCAGGGTTGAGTGATATAAGCATGGGGATTTTGTTATTGATAAATTGCAAATGAAGTCTCAATATCTAACTTATACCCAACAATGTACTTTTCATTCACTTTTTAATGGTATAATATACCGGGTTTCCACTATAGAAAAAGCATGAAAGTGCACAATACCTGATACGTTTGATAACTCATTTTACGCAACGCAAGCGCAGCTATTTTGCAATATATATCTATATATATATAATCTTTATCGTATTCGCAGAGTGGCAAATTAGTTTACTTCGATTTCCATGAACATAGATTTAAGCAAAGTAACCCCCCAATCCTGTATCCAGTCCTGTCGTCCAACGGCAGGATGGGCAGATTTATTTTTATTTTTATAATCTACATAACACTCAATGTCGATACTGACACATATGAACACTACATTAACTTCACAATGTTTTTGCTTTTGATGAACCGCAAAGAAAGCTACCCTTGAAGGTGGTGGCTGAAAATCAGTGCTATGCTTTTGGGCCAATTTTGCACTGAAACACAATCTATTTGACTTGCTGCAGCACACACAAGCTGTTGATCATTATGTTAGTATTGATTTTTTTTGTTTTTTTTTTGCCCATTTACTATATTATAATATTGTTATGTGTGTGATATCTTCCTTACCCGCATAAGATTGTGGGGATTTTTTTAAATAAGTGGGCCCAATGTGACTCCTTGCGAAACTCCATCACATTCTCTTCAGTATATCATCAGTAAATATGTTACAAGCCAAGATAACGGACGGATAACAGCTTAAGGACTAACAAAACATTAAGTGCTTTATCTTATCGTCGTTACTCTCCAGCGTGTTCACATTTTTCCCTTTCCTCCTCAGAAGCACGCATGCTGGCCTCCGTAGTCACCGTTTTACACAGTGTTGTAGAAAACTGGAGTCCGGAAGTCTACCTTTTAGGACTCGGACTCCAATTCACAAGACTCGACTCATAAAGACAGAGACTCCACTGCTCGATGTATTACGAGCCTACCCAGTTTGGAGTTCAACATCAATGCTCTGTTAGAAAGATAGTCAATGATACCCCTTAGATTGTATCTAATAAAAAAATATAATAAACTCTATGAAGTCATAGAGTAGTAAATGTCATTTTTCACTTCCTCTGCCACTCTGCTTTGTTCAACACTTACGTTTTAATAAAGGAGTTGTTCCTTTAGTGGTACTAAAATAAATGGAAAATTTAACCAGGCTATTAGTTGGTTTTTTGTAAAGAGCTCTCAAAATCTAGAAAGTTTGAATTAAAAACAAATTATTTTTGACCTGCAATTTCCAGAATATCGTTAGGGATTTTTAATACTATGTAAAGTAAAACGGTACGCAATCCCACGAAACGGATTTTTATGTAATTTTTTGGCTTATGTGCCAGTGGCCAATGCCATATAAAAATATTGGCACATCAGATGTCAAAGTCATTCTTGTTGCAATTTAGTTAGCCAGTTAAAATTATGATTTTGAATACTTTGGACTTTTTTAGTATCGCAGTGTTGCTAGAATTAATTTAACATATCTACCACGATTTGTTTTAAATAAATAAATTAAAAATGCAGGTCACAATAAGTTTTTCAATTATTTTGCTAAGCTCTTTATTTCAAGCTTAAATCTAGCAAAGAAATTGAGGCTGGTTATATTTTTCTGGGAATAAAGTACCAAGCTCCATACTAATTCGGTACAAATCCTTTCCTTTATGCTGTGGTCAAATTAAGATTAAGATTTTATACCTAAGACTGTATTTGGTGAGCATTTGTATGGAACAAATTTCCGCCGCACCACAAACATTGTTCTCAGCACAGCCATTCCTCATTACTTCCACAGTTCCAAGCTTCAACATATATTTTAACATGCTCGAGTCTATTTATGGAACGACACGTGCTTGAGTTCGAGTCTGTTTATGTAGCGAGTCAAGCGTGAGTCTGGTAAATACCTACTGAACGATATGTTATGGTGTGGTGTGTTAAACTGTAGTATAATTAAGTATATCTTCTTTTTTTTAAATCACCATACTTAGTTATTTAATTCGTAAATAGTAGTTGTTCAGTAAAATTGAACCATGCTTATCGTACTCGAGACTTTGTAGAATAGAATAGAAGTCGCTTCGACCCGAGTTTTAACTCGAATTAAATTTATGACTCGAGATTTTTATAGACTCGAACTCGAGAGTGTTTATGACCACTGAGCCGTGCAAACTTGAGTCAAATTTATAAATGTAGACTCCCGAACTACAGATTTTTACAACACCAGTTTTACAAGTTGCAATATTCCATCGAAAACTAAAAAGTTTTGCACCGAAGTTCAATAAAAGGTTGGCACCTTTCTCAGTCGCATAGCCAACAATTAGAACTCTTATGACATGGTACCCTTCAAATGAGGCTGAATCATATTCTATGCAGGTGGCCAGGGCGGTGATTATACCAGTACTTCGCACATTTGTTTCACATTTGGATTCCACTTTCCATTTAACATCAGGTAAAGTGATATCATCTCTCTCTCTCTCTCGCGTCACATATGACGCCAACGTAAATAGGAATTACAGTATCTGCAATGGCGTTAACAAGCTGGAACAGTGAAAGGCGACAGATAGATCGACATGCTGAAGGATGCATCCATCCAGGACCGTAGGTAGACGTCTTATGGATGATAATGAGGATAATTGATAAAGCGTAATGAAAACAATATAAATATTTTGGTATGTTTATTCATCGACGAATGTACACTTTAACAAAGTTTATATAACAAATAAAACACAGAAATGTACACAACAAACTGTCAATTTCGATTCTGTGTTTTATTTACATTCGCCAAAAATTTGCCCCATGATACGATGAAAATCTTGTTTGATCATAAAATATGGAAATTATATTAATGTTGATACTATAGTGCTGCTATTAAATTGAGTAATTACGTACTTTGTGTTATAAAAATCAACTTCCCATTTAGCAATTATTGATAATAATTAGCAAATTAACAAAGCACTAGGCATAAGTCACCATGTCTAGTTCAGAAATATATGAGACGGATTTCGCGAAAAAAGGATACAATTACAAAAAAAATCTCATTTTAACAACTGCACTATTGTAGATACTACAAAAACGAATGAATTAAATAATAGTATAACATTAATTACTAGAGGGGTCTATAACATATCTGCTAATTACAACATTTTATCTAGTTCAAACTGAGACGAATCCTGCGCCGGCGTCTATAATACATGTTGAGATTTCAATACAAGAAATCCTTGTCACTCGCCTCGTTTTCAGGTTTAAAGACTTCTAAAAAATTAGAAATGGCGATACATTATAAGAAGTTCTAGTTCTTATAACCCAATTACACCGAAGGCTGAAATTGGAATGTGTTTCATGTCTATGTAAGTTGGTAAAATGCACGTTACAACCACAATCCTAATTTTATTTCCAGCTCCATTTCCACAGTTTTCCTATTCATTCATAAATAATCTCTTGGCATTCTCTCTTTGGTTTTTTAAGAAATGCATCTTGAATCTCGTCAACAGCCATACCCTTAGTTTCGGGTTGGTACATTACTGAGTATATAGCTGACAGTATGCATACAACAGCAAATATATAGAAGACTTGACCAAGACCAATCATGGTGACCAGAGGGTTGAAGATGAATAGAACGATGAAGTTGCACAGCCACGCCCATTCTACTACCATCATTGTCATGAAGCTTTTAACCTGAAATCATATTTTTATTATTTTAGTACATAAATAAATAAATCTAATCTGATCCCAAAGTAAGTAACTAAAGCGTTATGGCAATCGGAAACAACTACGGTACCACAAACACCCAGACCTAAGACAATATAGAACAGTTAGTTTTTTTCTACATTGTACGGCCGGGGATCGAACCCGACATCTCAGAGACGGTGACACCATGAAAACCAGTGCACAAGCCACTCGATTACGGAGGTCTTCAAAACTCATAGCAGTCGATCAGTATTCTCTTAAGATACATCGTAATTGACCTATACTACGTTACAGTTGTGAGCACTTCTCGAGGTCTATGGGTTTTTAGACCACGTTCGCCAAACACAAGTTAGAGACTCCATAACGTCATCAATCTGTTATATATAGTTCAGATAAAATTGAAGGCGAGAGTGAGATCATACATAGAAATCCAGGGGGATGAATAAAGGACAGAGGTACAACAGAAGAGCTTAGAGGATAAAGACCTATGCAGCAGTATAAAATGGCTATAGAACCACCGCGGATGTGTACGGTTTCACGATTTAGTACACACGCGGTTGGTGTAAAAAATAATAACAATGACGTTTCTTAAGGATTCTATGACTATCTGGTGGCACCATACCTTGTTGAGCTGTAGTTACTTACAATAGACCTTCCTAAAAGACCCTAACGATTAAAAATCTCCCTTCGTTCTGTTACGGAAGAATACTATAAAAAACATCAGGATACCAGGAACGCATAAATGAAAGGAGTTATTCGCTCACCTCAGGTAAGAAAACTTCGACAAGGAAAACGAAGGGCACTGTGCCGGCTCCCAAAGTGTACATAGTAGCGTAGAGGTAGATCAACGCTGCAGTCAACCACTGTGGGCCCCATTTGAGATGAATTTGAGTCCCTAGTAGAATGCAGCATATTCCGGCACCTATTGACGCGTACGTCATGAGTGGCTGAAAACGAAACGAGGTTTATTTATACAAGGTGATAGTGTAAAATACAGTTTAAGGCGTATTGGCGCAAGAACTACATTCCCACTTCATCGTGACCTCTTGTTTGTTGAGAAACGTCGGTAGTGCATAATACATTTACCTAGAGGAGCTGAAGTATTCATTTTGTGAAATTGCGCAAATATCCTGACCCGTAGTGCTAAGTCCGTTTAAAACTTTAGTCATTGCTATAGTTACTTGGCATCAAAAGAAAAAGCCATTGAGATGCCCTGAGACGTCGTGACCACCAGGATCCAACGTTGCCGTTTTGGATGGCTAAGATCCATGAAAATGCTTCCAGCTCTCTTGTCAACGTATTCAATAAAAGAAATTCTCTTTATGATTTTCGCTTGTAGCCTCCAGAAGCCTATGGTTACCACCGCAAAAGTACGAGGTTGATTTATTTGAATTTCTGGGCTGATCTGGGGGTTGAGTCAACTACGCTCGCTTGACGCAGTGGCCTTAGAATAATAACGCATAGAATGATAGTTTCATATCAAACGAACTGTCACAAGTGAGGCAAAAATCAAGTTCATGTAGGCTAGTTTTAGTAGTAGGTTAATTTTCGGTTTTAGTGAATATTTATATAAAAATACAAGTTGAAACGCGTTACTTCCTTAAGGAATGTGATGTTAGTATCTATTTTATGTTTGTCTGACGTATTTTTACACTCATTTACCGCACATTTCGTCATTTTTAGCTAAAATTCTTGAGCTGTTCGCGGTGCAAGTTGACCTTGAACACTGATGGCCCGCCCGCACGTGTAGGCCCATTGGGAGCGCTTCAATTTGCCTCACTTAGCGTGTGCGGACTAGATTTCTATGCGTTGTTATTCTAAGGCAGTGGCCTCAATTGCCAGTTACATTAATGTATTTTATATACCAACCCGTCGTCCGCAAAGATCCGTCAGATAAGCGCCAACAAAACCAGCCACAATAGTTGTAACCGCCAGCAGCGCACTACACATAGTAGCAGACATGGTCGGTACTGCCTCTTGAAACAATGGTTCCGCATACACTTGAACTACTATTAATCCTTGGAAGATGGCCGCTGTGAGTAGGAAGAGGGTAATTATCATAGCTCGACGCGTTGAGCGGGATTTTCCTGCAAGAAAACATCAGTTTGAATTAATACATTGAATCGGGTACAAGGTCTAGTAATATCTATTCAGAAATATTAGCAGAACACTAATAGAAAGCATTTATTGCAACACCACGTTATAAGAAAGAAACCCAAAAAGGTACTGTAAATAAAAACAAATAAAAATAAAATAAATAACACAAAAACAGGATATAATAGTATAGCTTAATACTAGACTGACGTGTGTGTGACTATGGCGCAGGTTTTCAGTGGACCCTAGCGAGCTAATGACGGACGTGTGCATTGCAACTTGAGCTATGTATACCGTTGGAATTAGCTAATGACCCAAGTGTCGCTTGTTCCATTTTGCCTTTCAAGCGTCGATATGTATGTATATAGTGTTATTCAGTGTGTACTCTTATATCGAATACTTACATAATCCTAGCAGTTTATATACATATATGTTTAAGTGAGTGTAGTATAAATTCAAATAGTTATTAATTTTCCATTATCATTAATACAAATTTAAATTATATTCCACTAAAAATATTAAACAAGTAAATTGCTCACTGTAAAATAAGTAGAAGAAAGATAAATGGAGGCTATAATGTCATAATAAGCGATAATGTCAGCTATATATTTTCAATTTACTTGCTTTTAATTTGATTTATAATCTAGTCTTTAAAAGTAACTTTAGGTAATGTTTTTTTATTTAAAAAAGAAAAGATATTGTTTAAGTACATATGGTTAAATTGCGGCGCCCTAACAGGGTCATGTTGATACTACTTTAGCTTTAAGATCATTTGTAACACATGAAAGCAATAAATACTTTGACTTTGACTTTAAAGAAAAAGCCGTGGTTGCCTAATTTTGACGTGGTGGTAGTCTAATACCTTTCAAGCAGAGGGACGTGGGGTTCGAACCCGAGCTAGCCTCGTGAGTTTCTCGGAATTTATTTGCGAAATATAATTTGAAATTTGCCATGAGCTTTGCGGTGAACAAAGTGATGAAATCTTCACGTCGACGATGGTTTTGATGGCTCACCGGCATTGGGCCATTTGTACAGTCCTTGCTCAAAAATATGAAATTATTTCTTCCCATTTATTGTTAAAAAATTGTGCCAGTAGGAAATTGTTCAGATGTCAGTAATAAACTTTATTTGCCCTATACATGAATTTTAAGATATTTTACGGGAAGTGAGTATTCGTTTTTCAAAAAATACGCTTTTTGAGTTAATACACAATTGTATTAACAGTGCAATCGTAGTAGTAAAACCGTTGTGATATTTAATAACATAAACATTGCAATATATACTTACTTATGAAACGAATGAAAGATATTTTTTCTGGCTTTTGTTGCTCCACAACATTCAGGGACTTTTCTTCAGGTGTTAGAGTTTCTGCAAAAATAAAACAATAATCAAAAAACTTCTCTACGCTTTTATGGTAATAGTTACACACGAGGTATTTTTAATAGCAGACGACGGCGACGCACGCGCAAACGAGTTCGATACCAGTAATTTAGTACAGTAGAGCCCCTTGTGAACTACTGCCACCTTACCCATTTTCTGCCGCAAAGCAGTGAGCGTTACTGTGTTCCGGTTTTGAAGCGTAAGGAAGCTGGTGAAATTACAGGTGTATGGGACTAGTCAACTTTTGTCTCACGGTGACGAGCGCAGTCAGAGAGTTAGAGGCTTAAGACCTTTGCGATTTAAAGCTCTGAGTGACACTGCAACTGTCATGGATAGGCGTGCCGCGTACCACCTGGCGCACGACTCATTCGTCCCGTCAATTGGTGTAATAAGAAAAAGATACTGGTAATTGTAATGTTTATAATGACAAGAAATAATTATAAATAATGCAAATAATTAGTAAACTCAAAACGTAATATACTTAAACAAAAAAATATTTCATGTAAAAATTACTAAAAACTGTATTTAAAAAAACGGCCATTTTTTGTTTTTTTTTTCTATAATCACTAACGATCGACGTTGCCTTACTAAAATATCGAAAATAATCGAAATAACATTTAAATTTTGCAGGAGAGGATTTTTTAAAAATCTTTCTACTTAATTTTGTAAATGTCATACAAAATAGAATTTTAATATACACTTCCGGACACATAATTCGAGCCACCACGCATTTTCAGTATTAAGTGCCCTAAGCTTAACACGTTCCCTGTGTAATTGGAAATCAGAAATTGACCCCTCACGTGCAAATTTTTTATTTTGCAAATATATAAATACATTTATGGATGTAAAAATCATTTTCATACACCCCTTTCCCATTTTCTCAATTTTCCCAAGTGCCCCACATGTGATACACACCGTATGAGTCCTTTACTTGGTGCCACATTAATGGTGCAAGCACGTACTAGTTCCTTTTTTTGTGTTTTATTTTGACAGTGATAATTTGACAACATTGGTTAAGTCATTCGGTACCACATGTTAATTGTCACAATTTTTGTGATCCATACGTGCAAGTTAATAAAGATGATCTAGCTTACACGTGCAAATTTTATTTAGCGCTTAAATTTATAAAGGGCCATGCCCCATATGTGATGCACTCACGTATCGTTTGGAACTCGAAATGCACCATATATGATGCATGCACAGGGAGCGTGTTAAACAATGTTTGAATGATCAAAAGCTATTACACAAATTTGAAACTAGTATACTAAACTTCTTTTCCATAAGTCCTTAGGAATTTGGATTTGCAAAACCGGGGGAAAAGTTTTTCTTCGATGATAACTCTATTTTAGCCCTTTACGACAAAAATGCGAGGTGGCACGAATTATGTGTCCGGGAGTATATAATAATGAATTTCGTAACCAATTGTCTAACACATTTTTTTTTAAACAATGGATGTTAAGCCTTTTTCACGCTTACAATATTTTTGCTATATCTATCCAAAGATTTTTGAGATTTTCAGGCGTTTAAGCGTGAAATACACTGATGGTATGGGTCGAGGGCGTGTCGGGTCGGTCCCATCTCGCGCCCGCGCGTGGTGTGATGGCGTCCATATAAATACACGGAATCACACCCGCCATGCTCCCGACCCGACACATTCCCGACCCGCACCCGTTCTTTGTGTGTTGTAACACTTGCGATTAAAAATATGCAACAATACTTTGTTTATGGTAAACGACGAAATAGTGATGTACTATATCGGTTGCCATAACAAGCGAGGCACTTTCATTATAATTTTTTAATATTGATTCTGTCGGTTACACTAAAACAGGATAAATTAGGTTTTTTTTTAATTTTTTTTATATATAATTTTGGCGGGATATGTCGACGCGTCCTTATCCGTTATAGTTCAAATATCATATTTGCAATATAAAACGCTGTTTAGGTAAAAATATTGATTACAAGTCAGCGGTCATGGTGCGATATCTAAATTTTTATCTCATTTAATCAGCGCTTTAATGTTAAACAGTTAGACTGCACCATCGATGTGCCATGGTTACGCCATTGAAGAGCAGAATACCAAAAAATTGCAGATTTTTTTAGCAGATTCTCTCTTTTAGCAGAATAACAAATGTAAAAAATCCTGCCATTTACACTCTATCGAACACAATTGAGGTGACTTAAATTAGCATGCTTGGGACTCTATAAACTCATAATAATAATTATAATTTGCACAACGTCGCTTTAAAAGCGCTTTTGGAAAACGTGCAGCAACTGCTTTTATTAAATATGCCGTGCGTATTTGCTTTCATTAAACTCTCAGGCGTTTTGAATGAAAAAACTCGCATGGATTTTGTTTTTGTGGTTACCTATATTTATAAATTATTTGTGAATGCTACTAACGCGTAATAGTTAAGAAAAAATTACGTTACGGCTTCTAGTATACTATAGTGTTTTAAATGCCTGTTAAAATCGTGTTAATAAATATTTAGTAAAATTGAAATTTTTTGAATTGTAAAAGTAGTCCTATTTGTAATTTCTAAGTTTAAAAATCGAAAACTTGTGAAGTTAGTTTTCCAAAATCATGTTCTGCGATTGGATTGTTGCTAAGCTTAACTCTAAATGTCCTATCCTGTGGCCTGATTCTCACGTAATAGATGTAAATCGACGTAGACGTATTTTACGTCGAATAATCGACAATATGTCGAGCGCCCGTATTATAACGACTTCTCAATACACTTTTGTCTATAATTTATTACTCGATAATTTCGTTGATATGTCGACTAGTCAGCATCACTCGACATGCATTCGACTTTTTTTTAACAGACTTTGTCGCCGCTTCTTGTGTCGTTATTCAGTGCAAATATCATCGTTTATCGTCTATGTAATATTTATTGATTACAAATGTCACTTTGAAGTCAATCACCTCTCAATAAGTCAGTAATGCAATGCTGCCAATATTATTCGCTGAAAAACTTACAATTAACATTTTCGGACGCACGACATAGATATGTAGGTATTGAAATTTTGAAGTCGATCGACAGTCACATTAATCAAAAGACAAAATTCGAAATGGACATCGGTAAAAATCAGAGAATCAGGCACCTGATCATAATTTGGGAACACTGTGTTTGTTTGTTTGTGTGTGTTTATTACAGACGTGCTTTGAACGCGCATCTGGCGCACGTTTGTATTGGCATGACATAGCATATTTTAATCAATTCATACGCAAACACTATACTTCTTGAGCCTATATAAAGAATCTTCGTTTGCTTCTATAAACTACACCGTGTGCATATGCACTTAAAGTTTACTTTCTGCTCTATACCCTGGCCATTTCCATTGTTCTAGATAAAGCACTTATCAATTTCGAAATATGACAATTATCACTCCATTGTGTCTAGTATTTTCTCTAAGGGGACACACTGTATATAGCTTTGAAGATAATTATATAACTAAATAGATATAGCTGAATATTTACCTAAAACTAGTTCGTTAGGTATAAAGTACTCTTTATCGTATTCCCTGGGAGTTTGGTCTATGCTTTGGGATGGAACTGGAATGACAAAAATAAACCTAACGTCAATCTTATGGAACATATCACCAAGGAACACGGGTCTTATATATTTTACTATGTTATATTATACTTGTGCGACAAAACCTGGTTTTACAGGGCATCAAATCAGAATTATTCCAAATAATATGACTACCAAACCAACAGAACCAATTTAAAAAATCCTTCGGGAATTGAACCCGAGATTTTAGCACTTAGCGCTCAGGGGTCACCTCCGGAATAAATAATAGTCCGAAATGATATTTTCCAGAAATAACGCTTACTCGAATTTTTTTTTTTATTATTTTAACATAACCGAACCTAATCCTGTCTTTGCGATAAATATCCAACATATCCTGAAAGACCAACGGTTTCGTTGTAATTCAGTTTTCGGTGTAATGAAAATTCGAACAACCGTTATTTCGGAAAAAAAGTCGAGTTTGTGATAGGTTACCCGCTCGGATTGCTAACAAAAGTGCCACTCTATTTACAATTGTGTAATAATATATCGTACCCCTTCTGCTTTATGGAGACCTGTGTACAACAGTAGCACGTACATAGATGGATGATCGTTCGATACAAATTATTATTACGTTATAATTATTAATACAAAGATCGAACACTCAGAAAAAATTCCTTCGATCCGGTCGGATTCGAACCGACATCTTCTTGCATACCGTGGCAGACGCTATACCAACTAAGCCACGGAACGAACCAACGGACCTCACGAATTTTTCTATGTGCTTGGGTCGTGTCTTTGTACTTGGTCGTTCAACGACTTTTTAGTCGTAGCGCCATCTATGAGAAATATATGACAGATTTATCACCCAGTTAGTACCTTTACAGCTACCAGTCCTGGCGAGAGATGTCGCTATTCACTGTATTAATGAAATTTTTATTATATACATACCCGTATATATAGGTATAGGTTTTTTCGGAGTGTTCGATCTTTGTATTAATAATTATAACAAACTAGTGGAGTAATTTCACAAAAAATAATTGAATATCAATTCAATAAAAATTTCTTTATTATTACGTTGTCAAACTTATTGAATAGGAAGTCCGCCGCGTGATATGTGCTAGGCGTTTTAATGTTACTTTTTTAAGAATCTATACTACATGAAATGACTTTGGTTTGTTTGTTTGTTTGTGAAATGTTGAATCAATCACTTTGTAAAAAATATGTAGTAAAATTGAGGACATACACTGATTACTATATGGTGTGAAAAAAATCACAAACTTACCTCGAAATTTACAAGAAAACCGCTGTATTTAATAGGTACTACATATACCAATGATTTTTTTATATCAACTGAACTTAATAAAACACTTTATAGTATACTATATATGTTTTTCAATTTTCAAATTGCTCAAATTACTACTAGTTTCAAATAAATAAATAAATAAATAA
>NW_020655061.1:21000-21139 GCF_003589595.1 Hyposmocoma kahamanoa
CACACACACACACACACACACACACACACACACACACACACACACACGCACACAAACACTCATTTACACACACTTCATGCATATATACACGTACATGCACTCACACAAAGTAACACATAGGTTAATTTAGTCTTAGTTT
>NW_020655062.1:0-11903 GCF_003589595.1 Hyposmocoma kahamanoa
TCAGTATTTGTAGGTCTAGCTCATGTAGAGTGCCGGCCATGTCCTCATCTCTGTGATCGATATGAGTGCTCCCCCACCACGTACTTTTGGCGTTGGCATCTCCACCAATTATCAACCTTTTGTTACCCAAGAGTCTCACGATTTCCCTCAGATGGTCGAGGTAAGGCCCGATGGGCTGGTCCGGCTCGAAGTAGTAGGATACTATTGCGATTTTCCAGGCGTTGGATTGTACTTCTACCACAACGATATTATTCGTGGTGAGTTTCGGATGCTTATGGAGTTTTTTCCCCCATTTCTTTTATTTCTTTATTTTTTTTTTAAATATATATATATATAATTTTTTTTTTCTTAAATTGTTAAATGTACTATAGCATCATTATTGTTAGATACATAAACTAGATGTTAAAAACAAAAACATACACACACACAATTGTTCAAAATCATTAATACATACAAACAGTTAAAAAGCAAGTCAAACAGTCACACAACATAAAATTAGGTGATTAAATAGTAAGTTAATTTATTACATGTACTATGGCATCATCATGATTGTTGAATACGTTCACTAAAACTAGATATTTAAAACCACACGCTAAATACAAGCATATTAATTACTATTATTATTAATAAGTAAATAATATATTGTTAAATACAATGCCACAGTACGCAATGAAAATATTTGACCGGGCGCGGCGACCGGCCGCGGCAACCGGCCGCGGCGACCGGTCGCGGCGACCGGGCCGCGTTCAAAACGAATGAACCCTTTGATAGGAAAGAAGGAAGACGGAAGCTTACAAATTAGTACAATAAAAGTTTACATAATTGTTCAAAATCGGTAAGAACATTAATAATATTTAGTTAGTATTTAGTTAGTAGAGTACAAACAAACAGTTAAAAGAACAGTTACAAAAACATAAAATTAGGCAATTAAATAGTAAATGGGTTAATTTAATTGTTACATGCACCATAACATCATCATGATTGTTGAATACATTCAGACAAAACTCAGTAAAACTAGATATTTAAAACCACATGCTAAATACAAGCATGTTAATTACTATAATTATTAATAAGTAAGTAATAAATTATAAATTGTTAAATACAATGCCACAGTACGTAATGAAAATATTTGACCGGGCGCGGAGACCGGGAAGCAAGACACTGCGTCTCTGGTTCGCTCTTCTGGGGGAGGAGGGGAAACGGAGGCGCTCCTCTGCCTGCCGTCACACACCCCGTGTCCATCGGCGACACGTGGTGTTGGGAGAACGGGTTGAGAGGGAAGTAACTCCTCGAAAAACCTCGCAAAGGCAACTCTCGCCGCAGAGCAGCAGTTACATCTCCCGCACATCGGCGAACCTCGCCGACCTCCCTCATTCATAGCGCGAGGTGGATTCATATTCGCGCAGAAAAATATATATATATATATATATATTTTTTTTAAAGACTTTATAAAATCGATAGAAGGTAGTAAACCACACCTTTTGGAATTTTTTTACTAAGAAATTCACTATCCAAAGCGATAAAAAAGGTTAATTATCTAAAGAATTACATCGCTTAGGTAACCTCGGTATGCGAACAAGGAATTGATTTGTCAATAAAACAGGTAAAAAATGGGAATGAGAGGTGAAATAAACAGTATATATTCCCTACCTCCGCGCGTATACATATGTATACACCCATATACACAAAAACAAATTAACACACATGACGGTCGCGGCGACCGGCCGCGGCGACCGGCCGCGGCGACCGGCCGCGGCGACCGACCGCGGCGACCGACCGCAGCGACCGGCCGCAGCGGCCGGGCGCGGAGACCGGGAATGGCCAAAAAGAGGGTTTTTGGTTAACTAACAGGCTCAGGTGCGTTATAATGCTTGATGTTCCTCCAAATATGCGTAATGAGCTCGCTCAACGACTCCAGAACGTCAGGCTTTTTCAGAGAGTCCCATATGGAGAGTGGGTCCGTAGACGAAGCCAAGCGCCAGCACCTAAGAACATTGTAGTGTGTATATAGATACTCGTATATATAGGTATGATGATCCGACATAATAAAGCAGTCTTGTATCGTCATTGAGTTGTTTCACTCGTAAACATCCTTACCTTATATGGCGACCCTGCCATGTCTAAGTACCGCTCGCGTCGCGACTCGTTTTACGATACAAATATCGTATAGTATCGGAGATAAGTAAAAACTAACTTACAGACTGAAGTGAAGAAAAAGTGAAGTGCACATCAAACAAAAAAAAATGTGTAATTCTCAAGCACCAAAGCCTGATCAAAAGATAACATCGCAAATTGGTTACCAGAACTCCATAACCAACACAAATGTGGAAACCCACATAGGGGTAATTTCCTGGTGCATGCTGGCACTCCTATTAATGTTTATTCTGGTTGGGGCTGTCTTAATTATGCGCTACTGCGCAAAATGCTTTAACAAAAGGGTGAACCGTGGCGTAGAAACAGGCGTAATGCGCTTGCAGAAGATAGGTTAGAGACTACTCTCCTACTCTACTTCCCTGCTGTCAGTGACAAGATGTGATGTGATTTTGTGATAGTGTTCAAAAAGACTATAGTGCGGTGTATGGTGGAACAGATGCTATAATTTTATGTAAGACATTTTAACATAAGATAATTATAGAATATATATTTTATAGGTATGTTTAATATAAGATGGAAATAAATACGAATCTGTTTTTTTGAAGGTTGCGAGTGTGATTCTTATGGCTAGCTACCTGAGCCAATTATGCCAAGACTTACGTACTGTTAGAGGATATTTAATTAAAATAGGGCCTGAACGGCGAAAGAGTAGTAAGTCAGTTAAAAAAAAGTTAAAGAGCGTCGAATTATTAGTAAAGCAGTATAATAGTTACTTGGACTCTATTAAGAAAGTGTTACAATTTAAAAGTGAATTCGAAAAGGAAGAAATCAATAAGCATTGTACGGATTTCAGAAAATTGTACTCAGAAATACAGGCTTTGTGTCCCACAGAACACGGAAAAGAAAAACAGAATACTGACGAAAGCACAGAACAATCGGAGGTAAGTGATAGTAGTTATAGTGAGAGCGAGTCATCAAACATGGCGAAATTTGACTTGAAAATTGCACTCAGTCTTTTGCCGGTTATGACGGACAAGGAAGATAATACCAAGGAGTTAATTGACGGAATAGAATACTATGGATCTACGTTAGCAACTTCAGAAATTTCACAATTAATTTCCTTTGTTTTGAAGACACGCCTCTCACAATCGGCTAAATTAAAGATTTTAGGTAAATACGAGGTGGTTGCGGACCTGCTTGAGGACATGCGAATGCATTTACTACCATTAAAGGCAGCGACAGCACTTCAATCGAAATTACTAAATATTAGCCAAAAAGAGCGCAGCATTTCAAATTTCGGACAAGAACTTTCGGAACTATTTAGGGACTTGACAATTTCGCAGGCCAATGGAAATACCGATCACTATAATATCTTGTGTCCACTAAATGAAAAGTTCGCGATAAAAAGGTTCGCCGACGGCCTTCGAAATCGTCGAATTGGCACCATTATTTCAGCCCGGGATTACAAATCGCTTAAAGACGCCATACAAGGAGCCCAGGAGGAGGAAATGACGTCAGTTCCAGGTTCTGCTGATATTTTAGGCATGCGTAGACAAGGGCGAGGTAACTTTATACCCCGTAGAAGTTACCGAGGACAGCGAGATTGTTACACAAGGGGACCACGATGGTCTAGAGGAGCTAATCAAAATTACAGGAACACCCTACAACCCCTATATCAAACCAATACCAGAATTTGGTCACGTGGCGCAGCTTCTAGAGGTAGGTACAATTTCCAACGCCGTCCTTATACACAACGGAATGTTCATGTCATGTCACCTGGATCGCGCGTGACTACAGATGAATCAGAGCGCGATCAAACACATTTGGACTCATTGAATCATTTTTTTCGAGCCTAAATATGTTAATGCATGCAATAGTTTGAATCGGGTTTCATTGCAATTAAAACAACTTCAATGTAATTGGTTAATTGACACCGGCGCATCGATTTCTGTTGTCAAGTATGATCGAGTCGTAAGTTTACAAATTCCATTCCATAAACAAAGACTACGTATAAACGGAATCGGTGGAAGTGTATATTCGAACGGATTTGTATATTTAAAATTGAATGTAAACGAATTTGTTTTTGAACATAAATTTTACGTATTTGAAAAGATACCTTGTAACACTGACGGAATTTTGGGACAAGATTTTCTTCAAAAACATAAATCAATTTTGGATTTTGAACTAAATACACTACACTTGACCACAGAAAGCGAAAGATCAGTGTCACTAAAACTTCAATATTTCGATAATCATAATTATTCATATTTGACAGTGCCGGCTCGTAGCGAAACTATTCACTATTTCGATACAAACATTTTAGAAGACTGCGTTGTAAACTCACAAGAATTATGCAACGGAGTTTACATAGCTAATACTATAGGAAGGCCGATAAACGGAAAAATACCCTATAAGATCATGAACACGAGAGATGAAGACGTAACATTAAATTACTTTAGGTTATATACTACAAAATTAAGTGATTATTTCATATGCCAATTTAATACACCAACAATTAATGCCGAAAGGGTCAAGCAATTATTTTCACTATTAAAATTAGATAGCTTGAATGATGAAGAGCAAAAGTCAATCGAAAATATTTGCGCTAAATATCCCGACGTTTTTTTTTTGTCCGGCGATAAATTAACAACTACATCCTTATATGAGCAAACAATACATTTAAAACCACAAAGCTCTCCTGTATATGTTAAGCCTTATAGACTTCCGCAAGCTCAAAAAGCGGAAATTGATAGACAAATACAAAGAATGCTAGCTGATGGAGTAATAGAAGAAACTAGGAGTGCCTGGTCAAGCCCACTATTGTTAGTACCAAAAAAGGTAGACCCATCGGGTATCAAAAAATGGCGTGTAGTCCTAGACTATCGAAAATTAAATAATCAAATTCAAGACGACAAGTTTCCTCTGCCGAATATTTCCGACATTTTAGATTCACTATCCGGAGCAGTTTACTTCACAACACTGGATCTGTACCAGGGTTTCTATCAAATAAATTTGCATAAAGACAGCCGTCCATACACTGCATTTACAACTTCTAAAAACCAATATCAGATGACGAGATTAGCTATGGGATTGAAAACTAGCCCTAGCGCGTTTTCTAGGATGATTACAGTTGCAATGTCAGGATTGAACTATGAACAATGTTTGATTTATTTAGACGATTTATGTGTTTTTGGCCGAAATTTAGAAAACCATAATAAAAATCTGATGGATGTGTTAGCGCGCTTACGAAAAGTAAATTTAAAATTAAACCCTGTAAAATGCAAATTTTTACAAAAAGAAATTCTGTTCCTCGGACACGTGGTATCCGAAAACGGCGTATCACCTGATCCGTCAAAAACTCAGGCTTTAAAATATTACCCAAGACCTCAAAGCACAGAAGAAGTGAAGCGCTTCGTAGCGTTCGCTAATTACTACAGGAAATTTATCACACATTTCGCAGAGAAAGCTTATCCTCTTAATAAATTATGTACAAAAAGAGCAACATTTTTATGGACAGAAGACTGTGAAAAGGCATTCCAAGAATTAAAGTCGGCTCTCACAAACTCACCAGTCCTTCAGTACCCCGACTTTTCGAATAATAACGAATTTCTATTGCAGACCGACGCATCTGGAATAGCTATAGGTTCGGTACTATGCAATAGGGATGGTAGACCAGTGGCTTACGCAAGTCGTAGTTTAAATAAAGCTGAAAAGAATTATCCCACTATCGAAAAAGAATTACTGGCGATAGTGTGGAGTGTAAAGTATTTTCGACCTTACCTTTACGGCAGGCGGTTTAAAATACAAACAGACCACAGACCACTAGTATACTTATTTGGGATGCGTGATCCCACGAGTAGATTAATGAAATTTAGATTACAATTAGAGGAATACAACTTTGTGATAGAATATATAAAAGGTGTAAAAAATTCGGCAGCAGATGCTTTATCAAGAATAATATTAAGTTCAGAAGATTTACAACAAATGAGTGAACGTACAGTGAATATGATGACAAGAGCACAAGCGAGAAGGTTGCAAGAAAGCAAACAGGCGCAGTATGACCCGAATTTAACGGCTAATAATCATCCCCAATACTCGAGGCCTGATCAACCAAGGGTAGTGGAGATAATTAAAAAACCGAGAAATTTGATAGAACTAAGATTAATAAATAAAAATAAATTAGACAAATTTGAAAGACAGGGACTAATAACAAAGAGAACGTATTACTTTGCCTATGTGGCAACCCAGTCAAGTATTTTCCTCAACAGATTTTCTCGATCATCAATCACGCGAGACGTATTGGTGAGAGATTTATCTAATTTATGTAGGAAATTAAGCATAGAAGAAGTGTGCATTATAAAAGATGAAAATAACGAAGAGTTTATTGCAGGAATAGTTAATGAAATAAAGGCAAGCACACAATGGTCCGGACCACGACTATATATACTTAAAAGTGTGCAAAGAATAAATAACGAAGATGATAAGCGAGTCATACTTAATGACTTTCACCTTTTGCCCACTAGTGGCCACGCGGGCATCAGGCGAATGTCTAATAATATTAAAAAGTTTTACTATTGGCCTAGTATGGATAGGGACATTAATCAGTTTGTATCAAAATGTGAACAGTGCCAGAAACAAAAACATAGTATCAAAACAAAACAACCTATGGAAACTACAACCACGTCTAGTTATGCGCTAGAAAAAATTTACTTGGATATAATTGGTCCACTGCCTAAGGATGATACAGGTCATTGCTACGCGCTCACATTACAATGCGAGCTCTCGAAATTCGTGGAAGCGTATCCCTTACACAGCAAGGACGCTGTATCAGTTGCAAAGGCGTTTGTAAATAACTTTATCTTACGATACGGAATCCCGCGTGAAATCGCGACCGACCGTGGCACAGAGTTTGTTTCGAACACCATGGCACAGGTATGTGAACTTCTCAAAATTAAACAGCTGACATCAACCGCTTACCATCACGAGTCAATTGGAGCATTGGAAAACACACACAAGACGTTAGGTGCGTATTTGAGAATATATTGTGAAAATCGTCCTAACTCATGGAGCAGCTGGTTACCCTACTGGTGCTTCGCACACAACAACACGGTGCATACAGAGACTAAATACACGCCACACGAGTTAGTATTTGGTAAAACTTGTAAACTGCCTAATAATTATGATTCTGGCATAGACCCACTATACAACTTTGATAGCTATCCACAAGAGTTCCGATATAGATTACAGGTGGCTCAAGAAGATGCTAGAAAGAATTTACTTGAAAGCAAGGTGAAGAGAAAGGTAAATTACGACAAAAGTCTAAATCCAAAAATATACAAAGTAGGTAATTACTTGTTAGTCAAAAATGAAGAAGGAAAAAAAATAGATAAGGTATATTTAGGTCCATTTTTAATAATCAAAGATTTAGGTTGCAACGTACAGATTTTGAAAAACGGTAAAGAAGTAATCGTTCATAAAAATCGCACTAAACCTTATAAAATGTAATGGTAAAATTTAAGCTCTGGTTCTAGTTAGTTTAGGTAATTATAGCGAATTAATAATATTATAAATTGAAGTCAATTTTTAATTACTAAATATATAAAAATGTAACATTATTATAACTAATATTTACTCGTGAATTAATAATTTGAATTATACATAAAAATATAAATAATAATTTATATCGACTATTATTACCAATATTTACTCTTGAATTAATAAGCTGAATTGTACGCATTAATTTTAATTATTTAGTGGTATTTTCTATGTATAAAATATTGTAACCTATACAATTATATTACATAAGTATGTACGTGCTAAAACTATAATAAAATAAAACTGTCATTTTATTTTATTAACCCCCTCCGGGGAAGGTGTAGTGTGTATATAGATACTCGTATATATAGGTATGATGATCCGACATAATAAATCAGTCTTGTATCGTCATTGAGTTGTTTCACTCGTAAACATCCTTACCTTATAACATGTTCAGCCCTTTTGGCTGCGAACATAGGGCAGTCATATAGTAGGTGTTTGGGAGTTTGGGAAATTACTGGATCACACGGGCAACCGTTTAATGGCGCCAGGCAGAGTCGATGTAAGTACGATCGGTGCGCCCCGTGACCCGTTAAATATTGTGATAAGTGAAAATTCATCTCAACTTTAGCACGCAAGCTTCTGACAGATGACAGAGTAGGGAGTAGAGCACGTGTATGGGCGCCCTGTTGTGCACTGTTATAACTTTCCTCCCAGCACCGCAACTGTTCAGCCCGGGAGCACTTCTTCACATAAGAAGCCGGGAAGGAGAAATACGCAGGGGCGCAGTGTGCGACCGCCGCATGTTTTGCTTCTCCGTCGGCGAGCTCATTGCCGCTTATACCCGCGTGACCCTTGACCCATGCAAAACGTATACGTCCAACAGCAGCTTGTGAACTTGCGTATAAAATTTTGTGGATCCCAGCTACAAGCGGTCCGGAGCAACTGCGTTGGTGCAGTGCCTGTAGTGATGATAAGGAATCTGATAAGATCAGCGCGTCCTCGTACCGATTACCCGCAGCCAATTCACACGCCTTGAGTATTGCCAAAAGCTCAGCTTGAAATACCGTGCAGGCATCATGGAGCCTGTATCTGCGTATGATGGTGGTGCGTCCCGGTGCAGCATCCGGGTCGATGCAGACAAGGGCTGCACCAACAGAGCCGTCTTCTAATTTGCTCCCGTCCGTGAAAATTTGTACGGTTTTAATGCCGGTAAGCCTGGTTACCTGTTCTTCGCTACAGGCCATGTCATATTCAGGGGACTGCCGCAGCGCCGGGTGCAACAGCTGTGCCACAGGGACCGGCAACTCATATGGTATGTCGTCTGGTAAATATTTGGTAGTCGCGGTGAGACGAGCGCACTCGACTTCAGCAAAGTGGCCTATTTCTAGATGTATAGGAGGAAATTGGGCAAGCGCCAGCGCAGAGGTCGTGGAAACTGTTCTGTAGGCGCGTATGGCTTTTAATGCGAAGCCTCTTTGAACGGAGGCGAGACGCCTAATGGCTGCAGCTCGTTGAGCTGCAAAACCCCAGACTCCAGCCGCATATGTTACTGTTGGGCTGATTACATAACGATAAATGGCGTCCAAATTCGTGGGAGACAGTCCCCACGAGGGCCGTGCGAAAATGCACAATCGTTTGAACAACCGAGAGGCCTTAGCAATCACATGATCAATATGTTTGTCGAATCTGAGCAGACTGTCAACAATAACACCGAGAAGTCTAAATTCCTTAACAAGAGGTATAGACACGCCCTTCATAGATATGGATGCCCTAGAGGCTACAATGGAGAACGCCATAGCTTTAGTTTTTCCGGGCGCGAATTCTAATTTGTTATTCGATCCCCAGTCCGCAACCAGGTCGAGCGCCGCGTTCGCAGAAGCTTGTAGCGTGGGCACGTCTCGGGCAGCGACTATAAGCAGGACATCGTCAGCATACGCCTGCAACCGACAGCCCTCCGGTAGAGCCACATCAAACAACCCGTCTAATATAAGATTCCAAAGGGCAGGACCACAGGCCGAACCCTGCACACAGCCTCTCTGCATTGCCCTGCTCGCACTAATGCCAGCGTAATTAAGTAGTACTATGCGATCCTTCAAATAGCTTCGCACGAGGTTAAAGATATTAGCTGGGCAGTCAATTTCATTGAGCCTTTTCAAAATCGACGGCCACCAGGCCCTATTAAACTCCGATCTTATGTCGAGAGACACAGCCAAGCACAGAAGACCAGAATCTTTGTGTTGCTTGATGCAATTCACAGCATCCAGCAAAGCATGTGAAGTGGAAGTATGTCTCCTAAACCCATACTGCTGTGAAGACAAGTAGCCGCTCACGGCTGAGTGGTGTACCACGCGGTTGATGAAGAGTTTTTCTAGAAGCTTTCCAAAGACCGCAATAAGCCCAATAGGGCGGCGCGCCTTCAATGAATCAGCGCTTTCGACCCCCGGTTTCGGTATAATTTTTACTACAGCCATCTTCCAGCTCCTGGGGAAGTAGCCAAGTTCCAAGCACCTATTAAACAATGCAGTAAACATTTCGGGGAAGCAAAATACGACAGTACGGCATATATCAGCCGTAAGACCGTCAATGCCCGGGGCTTTCTTTGGAGATATAGATGAAACAGCTTCCATAACCTCATCCTCCGAGAAGGGGAAGTCATTGTCTACAGCCAAAGGAACAGAACAACCAGCACGCACCGCCGCCTGGGCAGGTGTATCGCACTCTGGGGGGTCAGCCGGGAAGAAATACTTAAGTAAATAGTCAGCCGTCTCCGCACCGTCTGTCGTGTGACCCGTTCCTGTGTCGACTGTCGACGGGGGTTTTTTGGCTACACCATCCGACTTAAGGACTGGGTTAGTAACCGTCCAGACAGAGTCCAGGTTTTGTGCCTCGCAGAATTTTCTGAAATGCTCAGCAGACTTTTTTTGAATAGATAATTTATACTGCTGCCTGGCATGCTGTAAATCCTGAACAAGCGTCCCTAATTGATATGGTGATAACCCACCACCAGCGATGGCCCTGCGCACCTCGCGTCGCAAACGAAGTAACTGCCTCTTTTCTTCGTCAAGTTGCGGCGTCCAAAAGGGGGCCTGAGCCCGAGAAGTATTTTCCCCCCGGAGAGGGAAGATCAAGCTGGCAGTCTCGTTCACAGCAGCGACGATGCGCAGAACCACCGCGTCTACCTCCTGGGATGAGAGACTAGAGAATACGACAGACATCAATCCCCCATTCGCGAACGCCAAAGTCAGTTCATCTTTAAAAGCAAGCCAATCACTGCGCGGACCAACCTTGTATCGATAGGTGGACTCCGTTGGGGGGGGAGGTTCGTGTGCCCTAGAACCAGTATTAAACCTGAACCGAATAGTGTAGTGCTCCGCGGACGCGATGGCACGACCATCCGTGCACCAGTCCCGGATGTTCTGGACTAGGTCCTCGGACACAAACGTAAGGTCAATGCAGGTTTCCACGAGCCTGCGGTATCTCACCGCCTCGAAAGTTACCTCCCCAGAGTTAATACATACTAAGGAACGCGAGCACATAAGGTTGTGAATTTCATCCCCCCGAGAATTTCGCCTATCTGAGCGACTCCAATCTGGATGCCAACCATTAAAATCACCCATAACCAAACATCGCGAGTTATCAACATTATCAAGGAAAGTAGTCAGGGCATTAAGGGTTGCCAAATGGCCACTTCGTGGAGGCAGGTATATGGAAATAATGTATGTTTTCCGTCGGCGGAGGGAGAGCCCGATCACCACCATGTCTGGAGTGGAAAATTGTGCCAGTAAAATGGCTCCTACTTCAGCGGCAAATTGTTGTTTGACATATATGGCCGCCCTAACGGGGATGTCAGGGGAGGGAGACGGGGCTTGAAACACAATGGTGCCAGGGGTACCCTTGGCTGAGTTAGTCGACCCTACATAAGGCTCGGCGACGGCAGCGACGCTGAAATTTCGAGTGTGAAAAGAAGCGCAAAACTCATAAAAGCATTTTTGAGCTCTGCCCAAGTTAATTTGCATAACCCCGAAGTCCGCATCGCTGCCGTTACTGGCCATAATCTACCTTGCTTAGAACACGAGAAAACATGGCACGGTACCTAGGGCATGCTTGAGTAAGTGAGGAGTGTTTGGTACTCACCGAGGTCCCGAAGCGGGCATTATGCGACACGCAGTTTGTGCACGTCGGTGGTGCACCAGCGGTGGGGCAGTTCTCCATCAGATGGCCAGCAAGCCCACAGTGCGGGCAGAGACGAGGTGCAGTGCAACGTGTTTGAG